>NC_044500.1:18027057-18304557 GCF_902362185.1 Chanos chanos | reverse complement strand
AGATGAATAACGGGGCAAAACCTGAGGCCTTCGTGTAAAACAGACAGAGAGAGAGAGAGAGACACACAGAGATGGAGTGAGAGGATTGAGATGGAGTGAGAGGGGAGAGAAAAAAAAGAAGTGGAAGAGGAGGAGAAAAGGACACAGAGAGTTTAACCTGTGGCACGCCATTAACGCCTCCTCAATCCCTCCTTCCATCTGCACCTGCACTCAAAATGTAGTCACATTCCCCCCTCCCAGCAACACACACACACACACACACACGCACACGCATAATCACACACACACACAAACGCAAACAAAAACACACACATGCATCGTCTCTCTTACACTCATTCTTGGCCAAAGCAGCTAAGAGACTCCCCCCCCGATAAGCTGACCGTATGTACACTGTGAAAGTCAAACTACAGATACACACTGAGGACACCTCAACACAGAACCGTTCCCTCGTCCAGTGGAGACGCAAACAAACTCGTATTGCTCTGGTCCCTAAAACTGCTCTAGACCACACGTAGACCATACATAAAACATGACAAGAAAGGAGAGAGAGAGCCAGAGAGAGGAAGAGAACTCCCTCTCCCTCACAGACAAATTCTGCTCCCTCCTCTTGAACTTTTGTCATTTTTAAAAAATGTTTTCATTTTATTTTTCTTTTGAAATGGCATGGTGATTTTACATACCTTTCAGTGCACAACTGGTCTGGCTACACAGGCAAAGCATTCAGTGCTGACAAAACCCACTTGAGGGAAGTTTAGCATTAATCTATAGCGATGTTCACTCAAATGTGAAAAAAAAAACATTTCCACCACTAGTATTTTTAGTCATAGTTCACCTCAATAATGCTCTCATCGCAGAAATTCAACATAAAGTGTCTCCCACTGTTGGTGGGACTCATTAAGTTTAGACTGAGAAATCTTACCCCTCTGTGTTTATAACTTAATTCCTCCGTTCAGATATCATGACTGCTTCAAGAATGAAGAGGGTTAGTTTACATGGTGTTTTTACCATAGCGTAGAGTGCCAAATGTTAGATGCAACCACTCTTATAAACAGCAAATCTGAACCTCCTCATACCTTCACTGCTTTTCTCAGCTCTCATTGGATGATATGTAAAACGGATGTAAGACGGCTATTGGCTAGCTCAGTCCCACAGCTTCATCTCATGAACCAGGATGCTATGCTAATCACATCGTGATAGTTTTTCATCTGCCATGAGCTACATGAATTCACTACGTTAGATCTTACAACTGCAGTGTTACTGTAAATGTAACCACATTCAGAAAAAGAGATTTACTATAACTCTTTGATGTTACAAATGATTCACTTTGGTTTAGTGTATGCAATCTCCAAGTTTTTTGGGGGGAGCTCTTTTTTTTTCCCTTTTTTTTCCCATTTTTGTTCTTTTTTGGAAGCATGGAAGGCAAAACTGTGACAAAACAGTGCCAGTTCATTCTAGAAAATTCGTTTAGGAGGCCATGCAAGTCTAAAGCAGCACTCTGGACTGGGGATAGATTTAAAAAAAAATTCACTTGGTAGAGTCCGCATGAGGGCCTTTAGTGTGTGAGTATTATATGCATCATAAGTGTGAAAAATAGTGTGACACGGATGAAAAGTTTCACCAGCAATAACGGTCCATGGCGGGCTGCACAGGTAGATTAGTCATTCAACACCAGTGTGTTTTTTCACCCCTCACTCATACACAGCCCCACTGTCTGGGCTTGACTGTCAGTACATACGTGTAATGTGTAATTTTTTTCTGTTTTTGTTTTCATATTTGTCTGTTCTCTTTCTTTCTTTATGATTCTCTGTGTTGATGATTTTAGAACCAGACATTTTTTTTTTTTTTAAAGTAATAATCCTATCAAATGTTTTTACCTGAGGTATGATCCCGTTCAAGCTCTGTTCTGTTTTTATGACAAATCTTTGTTTTTGAAGAAAGGCAAAACGAGAGAGTGTGATATTGCCAAGATAGGAAGCATGACAGTTAGGATGATCTACTGATGTCAATCACCTGTGCACTACTCTTTCTCAACTCTAGGGGTCACTGTAGCAACAAGTGTTTCTGTGGTGTAGTGGTGAACGGTTTACACGTGGTTTCTCAGCTGATCCATTTACGCTTTGTTTCAACCTCAATATGTGCATAGGCCAATGTGTTAACCAATGAACTGGGTCGTGTCTGAGTGTTAAGTCTTAAAGGGCTCTTAACGTCTAGTTGCACAATACTTTTCGGTGATAGAAGGGAAAAAAAAACAGCAACACAGAGGAAAAGATACTAGAATGCAGTCTATTCTGTTGTACAGTTCATAATACCACAGAGGACCTAATGGACCAGAGTCTTTTGAGCAAACTTGCGTTTGGTCATATGCATTTTACAACAAGAATGCAAATAAGTTGCAAAGTTTACCAAAAATGGTGCTTGAAATTAAAAAAAAAAAAAGTCTCTAAGACCATAGACATAGTTTGTATTTTGGTCAGATAGTGGCCGTCTAGTTCCTCTGTGTTATCTCAGACTCATTGTAACTCCTTGTGGGGAAAAAAACACTTGAATATACTTTAAACACCAAAAAGGGAGACAAAACAATGCTTGAATATAATCCCTTTTCCTTATTCTCGTTCTTGTGGCTACTATGAGGTTGAAACAGCGTGATGGTGTATGAATTTAATTCTAAATTTTGTAAGGCTGTTGTTTTTTTTTTTTTTTCTTGTGATCTCTCATTCACAGAAACGCTTATTGAAATGGCCACAGAGTAGACTGTGCAGGTGATTTGAGAAAATTGTTAAGGTATTATCCTGACCTCTTCATAATTGAAAAAAGCCACATCATACAACTGTTTAGCTGTCCAGTCCATCTGTTTCTCTGTCATACCACAGTTCCTTCAAATCGTTCTTAAGATCCTCTTTTACTCGACACACAAGACACAAACGGGTGTTAACCAAAAGCTCTTGCAGATTTATGGCTGAATAAAACTGAGTAGTGGATGGCACATTTGCACCTTAACTTTTTTATCAGGAAGCTAAAGCTAATGGTTCTGCTTGTGGCCTTTTGATGGATAAAGAAAATTTGCTTGCAGGTTTAGCGTGGTTGGTAGAATGTATGCCCTTTGCCCTATTGCTGATGTTCCAATAATTGAGTCACAATCCTCTTATTTTTGTAGACACAATGCTGCTAGAGCTCAACTTGTGGGGTTTTAGTCTGAGGGTTTGCCTTCCTTTGTTTGGCCCCTCAAACGTACACTGAATGCTTCAGAGATGTTTGTCTGTTCGGAAATGTGTCTCTCTGTGTGTCTTAGTAAAAAAGGATCTCTGTCTCTGTCTTTCTCTCTCTCTCTCTCTTGTGCTCTCTCTCTCGTGCTCTCTCTCTCTTTCTCTCTCTCTCTCTCTCTTGTGCTCTCTCTCTCTCTCTCTCTCTCGCTCTCTCTCTCTCTCTCTCTCTCATGCTCTCTCTCTCTCTCTCTCTCTCTCTCACACACACACACACACACTAAGGGAGCTGTGTGTAGAGAAACAGGTTGAGTTTCCCCTGGATCCCTCTCTCTCATTATCCATCTACTTGCATGAATATACTCTTGAAATGGAACTGTAGAAGTGTGTAGAGCATGCGTGTGTCCTTAACGGACTGCTTCTAATGACTTGAACATGCCTAGACATTGCAGGTGGAATATCACATTGATGCAGTACTGTACTATAAGCGTAATGAATGTGTGATTCTTATCTTCATTCCCTCCTAATGGGAAAAGCAGCACTTTTTTCACTGCCGTACCTTAAAACTCTCCCCTCTTCTCAAACAATCACAGAATTTCTTAAGTAGCTCTAAAATCCCTCAGTATACCTAATTGGTTTTTAAGTATGATCGAATGATTCTGTTTCCAGAGCTCTAGGCTCATGTTGCTAGTGGATTGAGTAGAACTGTATGGTGTTTTGCGTGTTGTTTCTTGGGGAGAAGATATAAGATAAAACACCAGTTTGTTTTCTTGTGCTTTTATATTTCATTCAAATGTACCTTTTGTTGATTTTGTCATCTTTTTTTATGTCTTCTTTCTGATGTGTTTGTTGGTATATATTTCATGACTTTGTATGGTGTATGGCATTTCAATTACTCAGTTGTATATCACCATATAGATTTTTTGTTGGCATTTTTAGTAAATGTTATAAAATATCAAACATAAGGAGAAAAAAAATAAACATAAACTGAAATGAATTTGTATAAAACATATGTGTTTGTGTTTGTGACAGTTTGTGTTTACCAGCCCTACATTTTCCTATTATTAGATAAAATCTAAAATGTCATCTCTCTGAAAGTAAATGGAAACAAACTTGGAAAATGGAAGAGCACAACAACTGGATGAAAAGGTCTGCAGACATTTTAGTGCGTCATATTAAGAGTCTGTGATGATACTGACACACGTCATGGACCCAACTGAGTCTAAATTCACAATGAGTGAAATGGACGCGCTTGACTCAGTGCTTAGACTAAATGCAGGTGAGAGGAATGGAGGGATTCCTGTTAGACTGGTGTGCTTTTATGTGTTCCCTTTAGGTACTAGATGAACTGGTTTGGGTTGGAAAAGTTAAAGCACAAACAAAGTTGAAGCACTAACGGACAAAGCTGGGGACCATCATTCCACCCTCTCATTATTTTATGATCCCCAGTCGCAAATCTTCAGTCTGGATGTTGATTTGAAGTCTAAAGAAACCCAAAACCACGTTAACAGAAGCGAAAATTTTGCTCTACACACTGAGCTCTAAACGTCGTCGTTGAGCCAGCAGGAGCAATCTAAAAGACCCTTTTATATTCGATGTATTTTCTTATTTTGTAACTGCTGCTTTTCGGTGTATTGCGATATTTGGGGTGTGGTTACCTTGACGACACCGCGCCCTCGCCGTCATCTTTCAGGAAATGAATTTAAAGAAAGAGAAAACCAGGAAATGAACTGAGCATAAGGTGTGTGTGTGGAAGACAACTGACTCAGTCAAACCTTGGCTGAAACCCTTGAATGTCGGGCGAGCCACAACCAGTCTAGACGACATGCTCATTAAGGAATTGTAAGTAACATTGTTATAGAATTGCTCTTTGCGTTTGACCAAAATGTAATCGAACTCATAGACAGCTAGTTACAGAACATGAGTGAGACGGATGGCGTGTACATGGACTTGACTTTGGTCAACACTGGCTAACGTTACCACGCCAAACAGGCAAACGACTTGTATGAGTTATCCAAACAAAACTGTTTTAATGGGGACTTTGTATTTCGCACGCACGGTTAGGATCCGCATTTTAGTCAGTAGTAAATGCGTACCATCACGGTAAAAGTTGTGCACCTAAGTGCTATCATAAATTAGCTTTTTTTTTTAAGTTGTAACCTGTTGACAGTTTCGGCTGACGTAACACGTTCACACGAAATATTAACAAATGTACGTTAACAATGGATATGAACTAATAGTAGTCGCGACTTGTCAAGTTAGTTAAGAAGCGGTGCTTCTTTTTGTTTGAAAGTGCTTTTGTTTTATTAGGGTAACGCTGTCAGTTAGTATCTCGGCAGTCAGAACTAATGTCTCTCCCAGCCTGACCTTTAGCTACTGTGAATGAATGAACATCTAATAGAATGAACTCATTTCGACGCTGAGTGTCCATCAAGCCTGTGTAGAGTTTGATGTCATTGAGTGCACCAACTCTAAAATGTCTCAGAGGCATCTTAAGAATATGTGTGTGTGTGTATGTGTGTGTGGTTTGTGTGGGAGGGAGGGGGTGTCGCTGAATCCTTTTTGGACTTTTTGAAACAGCATAACTGGAAATTATTTCGTCTTTTACTTTGTGTCCTAGTATCAGTACTGCTGTTTTATCAAAGGTAACGCTTTGAGTAGTTACATACAAGGCTGTATAAATAGATTTTTGTTAAATCTCCATGGAGACAGGCTCAGGGTTTTGACTGTATTGAGGAGTAACCTTACAATACATTTAAAACCTCAATACGGCCGGATCTGTTCATTATTTAGTCAATGCACAAAATGTTTCCAGTTACTAATGGTATATCACTGCTGCTGGACAGCAAGGGTGTTGAAACACACTGTGGGCATAACCCGTGTAGCTTGCCACTCGGTCATATTAAAATTAAATTGAAATCATCATAAATGTTAGATTACCATCTCATTCTCAAGCTGTGCTTTGGTTAAAGTTTTTCTGTATTAACCGCTGTTCAGACCAACATGATCCACCACCATCTGTTTTGATAAAATATGAAGATTATTCTTATCAGTGTGTACATTTACTCTAAATCAGTGGAACTTAAGGAGCTGAACAACAGTTTGATGTAGCGTAACTTCCTTTTTTTTTTTTTTTTTTTGGAAGTACTGGTGTATTACCACTAAACATTATCTATGGTGTGGTTTAGTATGGCTTACACAAGTTATAAGGGGGGGGGGGGGTAAAAGTTGTTGTATTTCTCTACAGTGTTGTAACTGGGCCTCTCTCTTTTCTTTTTCAGCCGAATCGTCCTTCCCATTTCCGTTGAAGAGGTAGGAGCTCATCCGGTTTGACCCCTGACCCCCTCACATTTCCTTCCTCTTAGTTTTCAATAGAATATCTGCTGAATTTACGTATTGCACTGCATACATCAAAATGAGAGACAGGCATCCTGATCAACCCCATGTGTGAAGAATCGAGTGGGATAGATACATTTTCACAAGAATAGAAAATCATGGTTTAGGTGTACGTCTTTTGCATTGAACTTACTTTTCTGAGTACTTCTAACTCCTTGCAAAGTGCTGTGTGTGATGTCCCGTGTGTGTGTGTAGATGCATAGGCTGGTGTTGACTGGTCTGGATCTTTCACCAGACTGACCAGATTTGTGGCCTCTATCACAGTCAGTTAGCTAGGATTCCCGTGAAGAACAGTCAGATTTCATAATCCAAGCCATTTTAGGATTAAAAAAAAAAAAAAAAAAACCTGTCCGTCAGCCTTTTTAGTCTCCATTTTTGGTAAAGAGTCTGTCAGTAGCAGTGATGAACAAATCATGATGTTTGCAAAGCATCCTTGAACAGTTCGAAAATTTGTTATCCTCTGAAAGTAACTGTGTACCCCACCCCCCGAAGACTGAAATTCAGTCAATGGCCACGCTAAGAACAACGGTGAAGGTGCTGGTTTGGCGTGTGCCGTGACATTCCAATCCACCCACTGCTATAAGCTACCGCTCCTCATATTGCACAGGTGGCCCAGTCCATTTTGATTTGATTTGATTTGATTTGACTTGATTTGTTTTTAGTTTTGATTTGAATTCACGCGCATAAAAATTGCAGTGTTTGATTAATACACAGCGTAATAAATCTAGTACTAGCGCTTCCTCCTCAGGTGGTTACATTCTGGTTCTGTGTAAATAGTGGTATCATCAGTGATGCTGTGGGAACGAGGTCCATTGGGTTCATAGGCTTCAGTATTGAGTAGAGTGACTCAGTGCCTGTTTGGGGAGGGGGGGGGGGCTGCAGGCTGGTTGTCTGTAATGCTGATGGGACATTCGTGGGGGCGGGGGTTATCGGTTGGTAGCCTGGCAGCTGGACGGTAATTAGCCACACAGAGCTGTGTGAGTAATTAGAGAACTCTTTAAAGTCCGCCAAGTCACACTGCATTTTGCCAAGGGAGTTACTGAAGGGGAAAAAAAAAGAAAAGAAAGTCGAAGCCTTTTTCTTTCACCGTACTGGTGCTGCAAAGAGCACAAGTCACCTGGTGACTTGTGCTTATCTTACGTTGCCTTATCTTACATTGGCCGAAACATGAGACTGGTGTCCTTTTACGCACACACACACGCACACCCCCACCACCACACAAACACACACACACACACTGGTTTTGCTCACAACTGCCTATTTTCCAGATATTAAGGATCATTAACGTGACTCTGTAATGTCGATTAACGTTACGCTTATCAGATTTCTGCTCACGTTCAGTCTCATCATGAGAATGAATCTAATAACGTGACACTTTTTTCTACCGAGTTTACACATAAGTAACAATACAGAAGTGGTTGAGTGAATCTGTATTATGGTGTTGAACATGTCAATGAGAAATGACACTGTGCTGAAACAGTGAGACCATGCTTTTTTTTATGTCCAACTGTCCTTTCTCACAAGATGTCTTTGCTCAAGATTTTTACATTTCTCTCCACTCCACAGTATCAGGTGGGCCAGTTGTATTCTGTTGCTGAGGCCAGCAAAAATGAGACGGGAGGTGGAGAAGGTGTGGAGGTGCTGAAGAACGAGCCTTATGAGAAGGATGGAGAGAAAGGCCAGTACACACACAAGATCTATCATTTGCAGAGGTACTGTTAACTAACCGAAAAAAGCTAACCGTAACCACGGCGCTCATACTCTCAGTTTCAAAGGCTCTTTCAGTTTCTTGATCCTCACTCATGCTTTGTCGGTTCGTCTTTTCTCCATCTCAGTAAAGTGCCAGGATTCGTAAGGGTTCTGGCACCAGCAGGAGCCTTGAGTGTCCACGAAAAGGCTTGGAATGCTTACCCCTACTGCCGCACGGGTGAGTTCTACAAATACAGCCCAAAAAAATAAACAACAACAAAGTGCAGAGCCCCGATATAGTAAATAATAGAAGAGCGTCTATGAGTGATCACTGGATTGTAACATTTCAGCGCAGCGCGCGATTGACACATTAGCTGATTTCTTTGTTTGGGTGAGCTTTAGTGCATCTGTTTATCTGAAATATTGATGTCCTCTAAGTTTGGTAGACTCGTGTGGTGTAACGTTATGCATCTCTCCCTTCTCCTCTATGTTATATTCTCTGTTTACCCATGGCCAGTACTCACGGTAAGTTACGCTAACTACTCTCTCTCTCTCTCTCTCTCTCTCTCTCTCACACTCTGACTGACATGCAAAAAACAACTATGGTGTTGGTAGCTAATGAAAGAAGAGGCAGTCACATTGTTCAGCAGAGAGAAACATTAACACTTTATGGAGGTCAAAGGTTAATTGCAGTGCTCACCTCATAAACGCGTGTGCTTAGTGTCCTCGTACCCATTCCTACAGACTGTGTCCCTCTTCTTTACACTTACTCAGCATTATTTTCTCTCTGTGTCATGTGCTTTGGGCTTTTTTTCTCAGCCTTTATGTTGAGGAAAGGAGTTCCTCCCTTAGGGTGTCACCTGGCTCATTCTCCCCCTTTTTGTTTTGTTTTTGGTCTTTTTCTTTTAGAATGAGTACATGAAAGACAATTTTATGGTCATGATTGAGACGTGGCACAAGCCTGACCTCGGCGACCAGGAGAATGTGAGTAGTGTCACAAGATTAGATACTGAGAAAAAACATATACGAAATTTAACCAAACTAACCCTTAGTTACTGCAGGTTCTACACTGCTATGGTTCATTAAGGGAACCTCATTTTAACAGGTCATTTTAGTGGTATTAGCAGGTACCATTCTGTAAAATGTAAACCTGTGTAATTGAAAGTATTTAAAGTAAAGTATTTCCCAATAGATTAGATTAGATTCAACTTTATTACAAGTACAACAAAATGCGGTAAAGGCATCGCTGGGTTAGTACGCTTACGCTTAGTACTTTAGTGTTCCTGTTGAACAAGTACCAAATTAATGTTTTTTTTTTGCCTGTTTTGCGTGTTGCTACTGTGTATCATTGATTAACATATACCTAAAAAAGCCATCACATTTCCACTTGTTTCACAGTTATGTGCTGTGGGCTAATTGCAGTGTTGTATACATACAGGTGCATGGACTGGACCCTGAGCAGTGGAAGAAGGTGGAGGTTGTACACATTGACATTGCTGACAGGTCACAGATAGATGCTAAGGTAGGTGACTGAGAAAGGTTTAGTTTGACACGCTTAGATCCAAACCCTGAGCGTTGCTTTCTACTACTTTATCCAGCCGTCTCCATCTTCATATTTACAGACTCCCCCTCACCCTTTGTTTGTCACTGTAGGACTACAAACAAGATGAGGATCCAGCTATTTTTAAGTCAGAGAAGACTGGGAGAGGGCCCCTGGGTCCTGGTTGGAAGGTATACACAATATTTTGAAACGTTTGTGTATGAATGGAGCAGTTTTTACATACCTTTAAGGACTGTGTTGGAGTTTCATATTTTTCGTTGTCTGTGACCTATGTAGAAAGAACTTCCCAAGAAGACAGACTGCCCTCACATGTGTGCCTATAAACTGGTAACTGTCAAATTCAAGTGGTTTGGCTTGCAGTCCAAGGTGGAGAACTTCATCCACAAGGTAAGAGGCATTAAAGAGGAGAATTCCATAATTAATCCTCACTGTTTTCACGGCTGCCCTGCCCAGAACTGGTTATAACTGAAAAAAAAAAAAAAAATCAACAAAGTTATTGCTTTAATGGTCACGCCTGTTTTAGTATGAGAGAATTAGTCATCACTCATCTGCTCCTGTACAGACAAAACATTGCTCAATCCACATTTTAAACGGTAGCTGAGACACATTAAGGTTGAAAGCAGTGGTTGTTCAGTTTTAACAATTTTCTATTCAACTACTATAATCAACATTTTGCTACTGTGTTCACAGCAAGAGAAGCGGTTATTCACCAATTTCCACAGACAACTCTTCTGCTGGATCGACAGATGGATCGGACTGACAATGGACGACATTCGACGAATGGAGGAGGAGACACAAATGGAGCTCGATAACGTGTGTAGCTTGTTTTACTTACGATTCATTATGTTCTCTCTCTCTCTTAAAAAAAAAAAAATATATATATATATATGTGTCTGTGTGTGTGTGTGTATTTATATGTAACATGTATTTATACACACACACAGACTCACTCACATATCAATGACAGGCCAGTATTTATATTGCTGCTCTTTTATTGAGCCGGTTTTGAATATGCCTGAGACAGATGGGTTTAAGCAAAGCTGCGTTAGACTGCCTGGTGACAGTGGTATTAATATGGGCTGGAAGCTTTGGTAACCAGGATTTCTTTTTTTCTTTTCTGTGGGCTTAAAGATGCGGGAGAAGGATCCAGTGAAGGGGATGTCAGCCAATGATGACTGAGTCTCTGCAGCTGTGACTGTGAGTACATTTATCTGGTTAATTACTGTTATCTGTGAGAATAATAGCAACCAAAGCAGTGTTTTGCTGGAAGCTTCCCCTGGATCACACACTGTATTATTAACTTGACAGCACCAAAGCCAACATCTCCTGTCTCGTATGGAAATATCTGCAAATGATCATTCAAGTTTTTCCATAGAAATATGTTTTTGTGACAATATGTGGACATTCAACTTCTGTGTCTCTTGTCTGTCTGTTTGTTTTTAGATGTGGCATCAAACACCAGCATTTTGGCCTTACCCAAGTTCCACTGGAGAGGGTCTCTGGAGTAGGCTCCGTCTCTGTCTCTCTCTCTCTCTCTCTGTCCTACTCACCCCCTTGCTCATGCTCCAGGCACACCCCTTGCTCACATAGAAGAGTTCTAACACAACTCCTGCAAAACAGTATCCATGGTGACACGTTCACTAAAGAATTATGACATTGATGATTAAGAACATTACTTTGAAACGTACTGACTTTAATTTCTGAATATATATATATATATCTTTGTAAGAGATTCAATTGCATTTTCTATAATCTGTAATTTTCACACTATGTGGATCAAGCCACGTTTAATACAGCAACAGATATTTCAATATTTCTTTTCTCGTTTGTTTTACTACAGTCTTATTTAAAGGATCAACCTTTAAAAGAAAAACACCAGCCCTTCCACATGTTTACTGTCTAATGTGGTCTGACCTTACCTCAGGGATCCAGGGTGCTGAATCAGATCCCTGTTGGAAGCTTGTTTTCCCTGAGGGGTATAAGCCAATCAGAAGAGGGCATACAGACCTTAATGATGTATTTAAATACAGGGTATTATGTGTAGTTTTTTTGTAGTCTGCAACGGGATAAGATAAGGAAACAGTATATATTTGTGTTTACTGGGCTGATCACTAAGACATAGTCTACTGCTCTCTTTCTGATTGGATCATGAATTGAATCAACAACAACAATAACAATAATAAAACAATTTATATACGTACTGTCTTGTTTTTGTGTTTACCAGCCAAATCCAAAAGAAATACATATTTAAAAATATTATTTACGTATTTTTCACAGAGAGTAAGTATTTGCGATTTTTTTGCATTAAACGATTTGATCATATACCTTAAAATGACTTTAATAGAAATATCTGCATATGATTCTTTATATGTAAATATCTGAATACATGTTTAATGGAAATATTAACTGAAGCAAGTTACATGAAAGATGTGTATTTAAAAATAAAGGAAATAAAGTAAAACAGGAAAAATAAAGGCAGCATTAGGAATGTTTCCTGTGTGCCAGGATGGAATTCAACTTTCATCAAGTCTCAGAGTCCAATCTGTATTAAGACAGTAGAGTGTTTCTAGATGGTTCCATATGCGTTCACATATTGACGTGTTTTGAGTCACATTGAAATTACATGAGCTGTTTTCCGAACAGAAAATGGGTTATATCACGTGAACCATGAACACTTTGGCTTCTTGCTGTCAAGTTCTCAATAAATATGCCTTCAAATACGCCGTGTCTTAACGTTCTCTATATAATATATATGAATAATTATTTTCAGAAAATAAATACTTGGATCTGTAAGAAATTGGAGTTTTCTCCAACATAAGAATGAAGGCTTTCGTTCTCTAAGAATGTCATGAAGGCATTTAATGTTTCACAAGAGCTGGAGATTTAATCAGTTCAAATATGACAATTAATTCCCATACCATCTCTCTGGATGCTGGTGTGTATCGAAGTAACCCACCGAGGGGAAAATAAACAGGGGAAAATATTTGCGTGAGATTTCCCTGCAGTATTCCCAGAGAGGTCAAATTATACAAGACATCTAAATTGTCAGTTTGACAGCTCATGATGGGAGTGCACTGACTAGTCGAACTAGATGAGACTAGACTTTTTTCATATCCCGAGCTACCACTTTAAGACAAGTGCGCTGCAAGTCCAGGAAGTGGTAACATAAACAAACAGTTGGTGCACTTGAGTTGTGCACCGGAGAGAACACCTCACAAGCTTTAATAAAACCGTAATCCTCTTGGCTCTCAACAGCAGAAATCATCAGGTACACATCCATCGTTACAAACGCATAATGAACAGATTGCAAATTGCTAGGTTAGTGAAACGTATGAAATTACAGATCTTATTGATAGGGTGTTACAGCGTCATGCTGACTGAAGGGTGAATGGTTAGCATACACTGCTAAATCACAACTGCTCTTCAATAGCTTTAATGAACAGTCGATGCATGTGTAGGTTTTCTGAGTCTTAACACTGTGTTTTAAAGCATGTTGTTTACGTCGGCCGAAAAACATTTTGGCAAACTAAGGTATCTTGTGTTTCTGAGGAGTTGTGGATTGTGCCTCTAATGCTAGCTAGCTGTATTAGCCAACATTTGGCTGTGTCCGCATGTCGTGAAGCAGTTATCCTAATCTACTGGAATAGCTGCCAGGAACGTACTGTGCATTTCGATTGGCAACGCATGTCCATGAGCAACCGACTCAGTTACTATCTTGTGTTGCACTAGAGAGCTTTCTGTGTAGATCTCTGTGACCGAATGTCTATAGCGTGATGTGACAGCATCCGGGTTATATAAAGATATCCGTCCTTATCAGCGCATGATTCAGTGTTTGGAGTTCAAACAAGGAGTAACACAAATGAATGGCGGTTTAGTTAATTGTTTTCGAACTTGTCCAATAATAGGTACGACAGTACAGACCTCCTGGTTTTGCTGCTGATGTAGGATTGTCACATAAACAACCTAAGAGGAAATTGTCGAACTTACATAATAAGGCGTGCGATGCTGTCAGGGACATATATGGGAATATTTTAAATATTGAAATATTTAAGGCCTATTTTTTTATTTATTAGTATTTTTCTGTATATTTTATGTTCGACAGCTCGGAGAATGGAAGAAGAAGAGGAGACCCTGACTCATGCTGTCAAGTCAGTTTGCCTGCAACAGCGGAGCATCGAGGATGACACGTTCAGGTTCAAGCATCACTTTTCTTCCGTTTGGTTTTCTGGTCCATTAAGCGCTCACAAAAATGCATTGCAAAGGATTAGTGTTTGGACTGCAGTTGTGCAACCGCGGTTAGTGTTGCAATGTAAGAATTTGGATAGTTTTGTTATAATAAAAGCTTGTTCTATTATTGTTTCAACACTAGTCTAGAAATTCTCAGACAAATGAACAGAGCAGTCTCTTGTTTTGTGCCAAGAAAACTGAATGCGATGACGTAAGCATGCAGGATTAACCTGTCGAGGTCACATTTTATGACAGACAGACAGACTGTACAGGCCATGTAAACATATGTCAAAAGTCCCATCCAGTTTCAGGTGACATAGTGAGGCACTTGGGAGCATACATGTGTATTGACAGTACTGTCAACATCGCATACCAAGAATCAGTTTGGTTTAGCCATACATAGCTGATTCAGACCGTTTTTGACAGAAAGGAAGAAAGATAAACTACAGGGGAGGAAGGAAAAAGTGTCATCAAGTGTCAGGAAAGAGTGTCATCGAGTATCACATCACAAAGTTCTGGTTTAAGGCTTGCCTAAAAGAGACTGTGAGAAGTCTAGTCAATAGCTTGTGTATCAGGCAGATCTTTGAGTTGAGTTGGCATGTTATGTAATTTTTTAGCTGCCTATCCAGTCTCAACAGGATGATTGTGACATAAGTTATGCTTGCTCTGACCAGTGGTGATTCCATGTCCCAGCATCTCACGTGGTCCTCTCCCTGAACCAGATTAGCCCTCTAAGTCCTTTGGATCCATTGTGTTCACCTCCAAAACCCAGACCAGATTGTAGTCCCTTCTCATTATTAATCAGAGCTTCCACTGAATGGAACAAACTTCCTTGCCGTCTACTTGTTTTCACTGAGTGGAGATATATCAGCATTAGCTACTGCAACCACTGGAGAGTGAGATTACCCTCAACACAGAATGCTCTTTTTCTGCTAGGGAATCTCTGAAAACAGGTTGACTGTCTCAAATCTTTGACTTTGGCAGGCCCCTGTGAGCCAGTTAAGTAGTTCAGACGTTTTACTTGAACGTTTTACTAAGACACGATGGAGGAGATAGAGAAGATTTTTGGGACCAAAACACGTTCCCGCTCAGACAGCATGGCCAGCACAGGCACCCAGTCCACGGGAAGTCGCATGCATGTGCGGCAGCGCCTGGCTCAGCTCATGACGTGCGTGGATGACCTGGGGCCCGATGACAAACTCCACGCTCAGGTTTCCAAGACCTTAGATGAAGCTTTTCTCATATGCGGCAAGAGAGCCGGCCAGCAAAAGAAAGACCGATTCAGGTTATCTGTTTTTTTTTGTTGTTGTTTTTTTTCCCTCTCTATCCCACTCTTCGTGCAGCCGTATGGCTCTTTACAGAGTTTGTATCAGGACGGCAGTGGAATAACTAGGAATGATCAGTGTGGTGAAACACGCGTCTCTGTCTATTGTCTGTGCATTGGCAGTAATGAATGTCCTTCTTTAGTGTGGTTTTTGTTCATTTTGCCTGGAGGAGGATGCAGGGTTTGTCATGTGTCACATTTGTCTGGAGGTCATGACCATGTGGAAACTTATAATCATGCCTCTGTTTTTCATTTTTGTCTCTGGGAGATGTAGAGATGTGTGGTTTTTTTTTTTTTTGTTTGGGTTTTTTTTTTTTTCCTTTTTGGATCCTTAGTTTTAGTCTGTTCCTCGTGAACTTATTTTCAAACTTCTTTCCAAACCCCATCAATAATCACCTGTTATTTGTTATGTGGACAGGGGGACTGGCCGAATAGGCATGCCCTCTAGAGGATTTTTCAGGCTGTTTTTTCCCACGTTGAATGCTCATACGTAATGTATTTGTTAAAGTGCAGCAGGACTTTTGCTTTGTTCGTTTGTTTGTTTGTTTGTTTCTCCCCTTTGTTGGCCTCTGCTGTTTCATTTCCACGTGTCTGTCTCTCACTCTTTCTTTTCATTCGCTTGTCACTCTTTCTCGCTCTCTCTTCTATATCTCATCATTTGTCTTTCCTTTTTTGGGTTTTCCTCTCTCTCATTCTTCATGCTCTCAGGCTGTATTTGGTCACATGGAATGTGGCCACAGCAGAACCACCAGATGACATCACTTCACTGCTTCAACTCCATTCGCCAAAGAAAGCAGACCTTTACATGATTGGGTGGGTGTCGGCCAAACCAGCACATCATTGGATAAGACATTGTTCATATAGGAGGAGTAATGCTGATAATATTTTTACACATGTGCTTGTACATATACCCTTGGGCTGCACAGATTCAGACATATTAAAACTTAGTTCATAAATTAGGTCAATTTTATACTCAACACCTTGTTAATTAGCATTTTACACCACTTAGGGTGTGATGTTTTTACAACCTGTAGTATACAAAGTTCCAATATTCCCAGCAAGCCAATGGTGAGCATATATCTGTGCATCATCTCTTAAGTCTCCAGGAGGTGAGGGCAGCTCCTCTGAAGTTTGTCACGGATTTGGTCTTTGAGGACTCATGGAGTCACCTCTTCATGGCCAGGCTGAGCCCTCTAGGCTATGTGAAGGTACGGCCGCTGTCAGTGTCGGCACGGTTAGCATAGATAAATAGATTAGGCTGTCTTGCCAACGTCTCCTTAATGATATGACTCATAGTAAACAATGGAAGGAGGTGGGTGGTTCTGTCACAGCCTGGTCACAGTTGACACAGATATGTGGATTGCTTATTTTGGCTCCGTCACACTGCGCAAATATATTTCACTGGTTCAAGTAACACTGTTAGATTTCTCAATATCTTAGCAACACTGTGACATACTCCTTAAGGATATCTCTCATAAGGTTTTGGTATATATTCATATGTAGAGTATTGCGTACGTTGAAAATGCTATAGATTGAGCATGTATGCAAAATGGATGGAACGCTTTGGAGCTCAGGGAAGAGCTGTTGACACAGACGTTGAGATTCAGTTTGTTCTGACATAATCTGTTTCAGGTGTCGTCCATAAGAATGCAGGGCCTTCTCTTACTCCTCTTCTCCCGTCTGGAGCACATCCCGTTTATCCGTGACATCCAGGCCACCTACACTCGAACGGGCATCTACGGATTTTGGGTAAACTTGACCTTTGGGAGCGTTGATGGTCTTTGTTTAAGGAAAACTGGACCAGAGTCCACTCTCTTCTGAACTGATCACATTGTTCATTGAATTAGATTTATTTGTATCTCTAAAATATCAGTTTTCTTTCTGCTGGCCAAAGTACATCTTTCTAGTCCTGATTAGATATTTCCCCCAGATATTTCACCAAGTTTGTTATGACCTGGCTCTTTGTGAGAAGATGCTTTAGAGATTTGAGCATGAATGATCTTCAAAAACTGTTAGAGACTGTTTTTGAAATGACCGTATTAACTGTGAGAGCAAGTAAGCCAAGTAATCATTAGCTCTTTGTAATATAGCACAACAGTGTAATTTTCCACTTTTCTTCCCTTTTATGATGGAGAGAGGCCCTAAGACCGAACCTTTTTGCTGTGCATGTGTGATTAAATTAACGAAGCTGAAACTGCTGCTTGGTCAAGTCATAAAATAGTTTAGACACACAAGTCGTGGAAACTCTGCTGAGCAAGAGCATATCCAGTAGCTCAGTGTTTACCCTTCATTTTAATTAGTCCTCAAAGACTTAGACGCTCAAAGGTTTTCTCAGCTTTGAACATGAGACGGTAAGATGTTAATCGTATTTGACATCATTCAGATCTAACATCTAAGAAATGACAGTCGTTAATGTATCGACCGCATCTGCTGGGTTAGATTGTGATGATTGTCCAAATTCGTTATTTTCTCAAACCCCCCCCCCCAATGAGACTGAAGAACACAGCAGATAAACAACAAACAAGTAGGATTTGGCCAATCAATTGTCAGGAGACAAAAAAAGAGCTTTGTGATGCAAATCCTTTATTCAGAGGCTCTGACTGAAGGGATAAAAAGGATCTGTTCATCCTCCTATCCTCATTAGATTGTTTTTTTTCTTTCTCTCCCCTCCTCCTCCCCTTTGGTTCTCTTGTTCTTCTGTCTGCGTAGGGTAATAAAGGTGGAGTGTCCATTCGTTTTTCCTTTTATGGTCATATGCTGTGTCTCCTCAACTGTCACCTGGCAGCACACATGAAATACGCCACGGAGCGCGTGGACGAATTTGAATACATCCTGGATTCCCAGACCTTCGAGTCCAAAAATGCTCCGAACATCCTTGACCACAAGTCAGTGATCAATCACTGCGTTAAGTAAACTTTTGATTAAAAAAAAAATTTGCTCTGTGTTCTATGGTTTGTTCTGTATTTTTAATCGTGTCGCAGTGAAAGTGACGCTTTTGTGTTTCGTCACAGTGATGTTTGTCTGTTCTGTGGTGGTCTTTCACCTTTCCCAGGATGGTCTTTTGGTTTGGAGATTTGAATTTCCGTATCGAAGACCATGGCATGCACTTTGTGCGATCTTGTATCGAAAAGCAAGAGTTCAGCCTCCTGTGGTCCAAGGACCAGGTTAGCACCAGACAAGGATCGACTTTCTCTACCATTCTGATAGCTTGTGTGGATTTCTGAAAGCAAAGTATCACAGACGTTGTTGTTTTTGTCTATTAGACTGTCCCTTGACTCATGTTTTTTTTTTTTTCAATCTAGCTAACTATGATGAAGAAGAAGGAACCAGTCTTACAACAGTTTGAGGAAGGACCTTTGGATTTCCAGCCAACCTACAAGTTTGATCTGTTCTCAGAGACTTACGACTCCAGGTAGCTTAAGATCTTCACGTCTCGTTTTTGTGAAAGGTTTGAATTGTGCCAATTACAGACATGAAGCATAGTCTTCAAACTAGAGGAGGCTCTGAGTGGAGCCCGTTCGTGTGAATGACTGATAACAATCAGTCCCTCCACTCTTACCTCACACACCGATACCCAGAGTGACTGAGATGAATAGCACAGATCCCTGTATTTGCTTCTCTCCCATCCAACTATCCATCTCTCCTCTGGGTTTGATTGGTCAGTGGGAAGAAGCGGAAACCTGCCTGGACGGACAGGATTCTGTGGTGGGTAAAGCCCAAAACCCCTCTGACGGACCAGAGTAATGAAGATGATGATGATGAGGAGGAGGAGGGCTTGATGAAGGAGCAGAAGAAAAAACTTCTGGAGCAGGTCGAGGAAGAATATCCTCTCAAAGTGACGCAGGACACGTACACTTGTAACATGGAATATGGCATCAGTGATCACAAACCTGTTATCGGCATCTTCCGACTAGAGGTGAGGAAAACCTGGTCCTCTGGTTTAACAGTTGGTTTAATCCTGTTGTATGGACCGTCCTCTTTGTCTTTGTACAGTTTATTCTGTTTGTGTGTGTGTGTGTGTGTGTGTGTGTGTGTGTGTATTTGAACCTGGTTTCCTTCTTCTTTGATAGTTGAGGAAGATGTATGAAACGCCGCTGGTACAGCTGTCTGCTGAAGGAGAATGGAGTGCAGATTTTGATGCCATGGTAACCTACACTGTACTGCAGCCATTCCCCTCCAGTACCTGGGACTGGATTGGCCTCTATAAGGTCTTAATACCTTTTACACTTGTTATAATAAACATTTTGTGTAGCGGTGACGGGAACCGACAAAACCGAGAGAAGTGGAATGTTAGAGATTAGATTATGAGATTAGCTAGAGATTAGATTATGTTTACATTATGTGGATCATATTATG
Organism: Chanos chanos; assembly: GCF_902362185.1. NCBI lineage: Eukaryota > Metazoa > Chordata > Actinopteri > Gonorynchiformes > Chanidae > Chanos > Chanos chanos. Next base: position 18,284,804 of record NC_044500.1, on the reverse strand, counting down.
CCTTTCTGCAGGTGGGGTTCAAAAGTCTTTCTGACTACATCACCTACACCTGGGTGAAGGATGATCAAGTTGCCTTCAATGGTGAACTCTTTCAGGTAACACTTCAAAAACAAATTTACATAATCATTTAGACCGTGCTAATTCTTATCATCATCGGTTTTATGTTACGTAACTGTCGAGTTATTCAGGAAATTCAGAACATGTCACTTCTACTACAGGTTTACATGAGCAAGGAGGAGATTCCGGTTCTGGGAGGACAGTGTATTCTCTGCTATTACAGCAGTGTGCTCCAATGCATTGTGGGTATAAGTCAACCTTTCAAGGTTAGTCATGCAGCGTCATTGGACACCAAATATCAATTCAAAGAAACAAACAAAAGTTCAAGGTCCGTGTCTGTAGAAAAAAATTGTCAGAAACACTCAAAATATCTGAGATTTGCTTTTACTTTTACACGTGGGAATAAAACCTTTCTCCTGAAGCATCCTAAGTAGTTATGAACTGACATAGAGGCGTGGAGGAGGTGGCATCTGAGGAGGTTTTGTGAAAGGAAACATGCCCTTCAGTTGAACAGTGCTGCAGTGTTTTTGTAAAGGTATAGTCTGTTTGACAGAGATACCACGCAGTGTGTAATGGACGTGACTGGTGGGAACATAACTTCAGACGCAGCTACTTCAGAACCCTCTGCCAAGATTACAGTCACCAGCCACCCTAACCCTTAAAAAAAAAGGATGACATAAAAGAACACAAATTTGGACCGTTCTTAAATTTTTCAGTATGACATGTGCAGCATTTAGGCAGAATGAGAAACAACAAATGTCATAAACCAAACTGAGGAATACCCTTCAAAGTTCATTTTACTCCTTGTAGAAATTAGAAATGAAATGATTTGTGGATACTTCTGTGTCTTATTCTAAGTTCTAAATCTACATGCTATGAAGACCAGACAAAAGTTTAATTCAAATTTATGCCCATTTTAGGTGCAGGAATCCAAAGCAGCCATTGAAGAGGGTCTTATTCCTGAAAATATTAATGGACTTGACCAGACCATACGTAGTTAAGACCAAATGCGGTATTTCTTGGAGCCAGTTGTACCGTCACACTGTGTCTCACTGTCCTTGCATTCTTCCTTGGAAATTCCGGTCCTTGGCAGTGTGGTGAAATATCTGGGATTTTCCAAAATGCCCAAAGTGCAATTTCCCTTGAAATGTTACTGAATGACTGATGTGTTATCTTTTATAATAACGACGACTTGTGTCCTTCTACAGATGTTTTTCGGGACTGTACCCCAGACAGATGTTTTGTTCACGAAATGTTCAGTTCTTTTAAGAATATATATATATATATATTCCTGAGAAGCCTTTGAAGGCCCTCATTTGACCAGATGATTGACGAGATACAATGTTTGTAATATAACATGAAAGCGGTGGAAATATTACTGTATTTATAGGATAAATTTTACATAGATACATACGTTTAATGCAGTGTTCTTATTATTATTCTTTGTTCTTTTTGTCTTAATGTTATTTTAAAACTATATGTGTTTGTAATGTTTTTTTCTGGGTTTTTTGTGTGTGTGTGTGCGCCCATTCCATTTCAGTGTTCAGTTATCAGATCAAATCAGGATGAGTGTACAAATCTATGGTACAAATGTACTGTAGGAGAATGGCAATATTTGCACATTAGACTTCTAGTCATACCATGGCATATGTATATTTTTGATTTTTGTTTTTAAATTAAATAGTGTGTGCCTCAGTATAACAGTTACAGAATGAACTCTTTACAGCTATAGTACAACAAACATTTAACGCAGTATGTTCAATATGTTGAATACGAATGTATTTTTCTTTTTAAAGTAAACATTATGCTGTGGAGATGTGATGATTTAAAAAGCATATTTATATTGAATTTTACTATTTTAAATATACTTCACCTTTCCCACCCTCTTTTTCTTTCTATGTAAATTATAAAAGCCATGAACACTTTGTTTTATTAGATGCAAAAGCAAATAAGCACTTAAGACAATAAATTGAAACCAATTAACTATCTAAACCAATGACTTCTCATGTTTTGTTGTCATAACCAATCGTTATGATTAAAGTAATGGATAATCATATGTCTCTTCCTTAACCGCTGGGTTTGGTTACTGTCAGCCAGCTGCTGTTTTACAGTGGCATCCATGAGACATCTGACGCTGTCCTTGTGGTGAACCCGAGTCAGTGACGTTTTAGGTTGCTGTAGCAACCTTTCGTTTACGTTCTGTCAATTCGACCAGCCGAAAGACTGGAGCGCTGTGAACACTGGTCAAACAAAAGTAAACTACTTAGTTTGCAGCATCAAAGAACTAAATTGCAGGCGGGAGCTGTATCCAATACAGGTAAAATGCTGTTTTTATTTAGTGGATTTGGATGGATGCTGTTGTATATTTAAGTAATATTGCATGCCATGCCTTTTGCTAACTAATAAGATTGCTAAGGTGACTTGACAAGTCACGTTTTAACATTAAATGGGCAGTAATTGTGCCAGTTTACTAGATAAACTAGAGAACGTACATAGTAGGCCTAGTTATGCGAACTGGAACTAGAACTAGGTAAATATGTTGAGGCTTTACACACGCCATAACGTTTGTGCATGCCTTTGGTCCTAAGTTGCTACTTTGCTACTGCACAACGTTACAACATAAATCCGGGGGGGGGGGGTTGTACTTTTTCATAGCTTGCTATTGACCTATGTAGGGGAATGCGTTTATTAAAAAAGATGATGGCAACAATACTGACGAAGGTATCATTTTAAAGTAACTATATGAGTACATTATGATTACTTAACGTACCGTTACTTGATGTGACCTTTCAGAATTTTGACTCTATCAGACTCTGTGCAGAATGTCTCGGTTGCTAGAACCGCCAGCTAAGTTTCTACCGCCTGAGTGGAAATATGCGAACCAGGTACATCTTAGGAATGCCGAAGCCGAGAGAGCACGCTCTGAACGCCTAACCGCCGAATGTAGGAGACTGATAGAGGAAAGCAACAAGTCTGCCAAGCGCATGCAGAAGGATGCCAGCAAGAGATTAGGTAAAACATACTTAAAAAAAATAAGTTGTGTCATTTTAAATATTTGTGTTTTTTTTTTTAAATAAGTACTGTTCCTGTTTGCATTTCTCAAATTCCTGAAAAATTAAAAGACTGCAATGGGTCCCAAGAGTTATCTTCACTATTTCCTGCTGGGCCTGACTGTGCCCATCCAAACCCTTCGACCTTTTTTTTTTTCTTTCTTGGACCTTCCTTCTTCCATTCTCATTCCCAGTGTCAAATCTATCACCATATCCCATTATTCTATACGAGTATACATCTGAAATATTGATATTGCTGTGTTTCGACCTCTCCAACACCAAACGTTTTGCATTCAGAGCAGAGAATCCATGACATTAAGTTCTGGAGGCAGGAATTAGACCAGAAGCTTGAGGATATGGTACAGGAGATTGAGCTGCTCATCACCTTTAAGAGGAGGGTTGAACGAGCTTTAGAGAGCTGCTCGGAGCCACTCAAGGTCACTCTGCAGTGTCTGGAGGAAAGGTGAGCAAGACACGGTGTATTTCTCTCGGGGGTCTGTCTAGGACGGAATGTGTTTCCGGATGTCTAGTTCACTCTGTGTTTGCATCAGAGAGAAGCGAGTGGGATTTGACCGGGTGCACGATGAGGTGGAGCGAGAGTTGATGAAGGAGAAAGAAGTTATCGAGGGAGTGGCCGCTCTCTTACAGCAAACTCTGGAGCAGATCACTGAGCAAATCAGGTGGGCCACTGAACATGGACTGAGACAAAAAATAACACAGAGATAAAATATAGCTATAAATATAGCCTTTCTCTCTCCAAACTCTCTCTCTCTCCATTTCTCCCATCTTTCTCTCTCTCTCTCTCTCTCTCTGTCTCTCTCTCTCTTTCCCTCTGTTTCCCTCTCTCTGACTCTTTCTCTTTCCCTTTCCCTTTCTCTTTCTCTTTCCCTTTCCCTCTCACTCCTCTCTCTCTTTTCTCTTTCCCTTTCTCTTTCTCTCTTTCTCTCTATCTCTCTCTCTCTGCCTGTCTGTCTTTCATGTTAAATGGGCACAGACTGAACCGCTCGGCTAAGTACCACCTGGAGAAAGACCTGCGTGACAAGTTTCAGGCAGAGAAAATCGATGACTTTTGTTCCATCCTCACCAGCACATCTTCCAGTATTGAGGGTCAGGTGAATGGAAACATTGACAGAAATGCAGACCTCAGCACAATCAGGTAAAGAAATTAGTGAAACGAGTCCAATCATGTAGGATTTGTTACACCCCAAGCTACTGATGTTCATAATAGTTTAGATCATGCTATAATGACGGTTTTTATTCCTAGAGTGGTGATTCATCAGAATGACCGCAATAATGGTATAAGTTACGATTCATAGACTGTCTGTGCTAAGTCTTTGTCTGCTGGGTAGAGCATTCAGGATAAGTGATAGAAATGTTAGCAAGTTTTGATATTCAGCTACACATATTGTCACATGTACTACTCTATGTATTTGTTTACCCTTTGAAGAACATAGCTTTGACTGTCCATTTCTGTCTCCAGCAGGGGTCACTCATGTTCCTCCTCTAAAACAATTTAAAAGAAAAACACACACGATTGTTTTGTCTCACTTTTTAAGCAAAATTAATGGGACCTTCAATAAACTGAATTTTGATACAGCAGCCTATATATTCAAATGGATTTGGAAAGGATCAATGTTATGGCTCTGAATCCCTTTCACTTCTATGTCTCGCAAATCAGTAAAACATTCAGTTTTTTTCATTCCTGAGTAGTCAGTGACAGTGACTATAACAAAACCTTTGCAAGTTTTTCACTCTTTTGTCTCCTTGGCTGCAGTTCTGAAATGACAGTATTGACAGCGTTGAGGTCATCTCATGACTCCTTTTTTTTGTTTTGTTTGGTTTTTCGAAAACCACCGAAAATGACAGCACTGCAGTGACTCGGGAGGAATGGGAGTCCTTTTCTGATGTTAACATCTACAAAACAGAGAAAGAGAAGAATAACTCGCTCACTCTGCGGGCTCTGGTGGAAAGCCTGTTGGAGCAGACGGCTGCAGACATGCAGAGACAGAACAAGGCCACGGGCATTGCTCTCGAGCGGTGCATTCAGGAGACCAAGATTGCAAAGGCACAGCTAGAGGAGACTCTTAATAAGGTAATGCACTGGCATGTGGAGATGTTTCTGTTTCTGCCAACGCAATATCAATGTAATAGGATCTCCGACACCCCCCCCCCCCCCCAAACCCACGTGAACAGCACACAGCTTCACATTCTGTGAATAATCATTTACAGCATTTGCATCTTGGATTTTGTCATTTGTATTCATGACAGCTTTATCTTGGCAGACAATCTCTTACATATGGCTGTAGTTGTGATATTCAGCCATGCGAGGATGCAGTGGGACACACTGGAGATGAAGTGGTGGATTAGTTTTACACACGATTGGATTAGCTTTGCCAAGTGATGATTAAAACTAGAATAAAAGAGAGAGAAAGCGAGAAGCGTGTAAAGTTCTGACTGATTTGTTTTCCGAAAGCTTTTGGCAGAGATCGCAAGTCAGCAGAGAAACCTGGAGGGTCTGAGGGTGGCTATCTCAGACAAAGAGGGCCCACAGAAAGTGGCACAAACACGGTTAAATGCCCGCAGTCGGAGACCAACGAACGAACTGTGCCACGACCTTGCACATGTCCGATTGCTCGCTGAGGTCGAGGAGCTGACAAGACACATCAATCGGTGAGAGTCTGAACAAAATGAAGCCTCTCTCACTAAAACATTGCTACCTTTGTGAATTGGGCGTTACACATAAGAAATGGTAGAAAGTTCACACAAGGTTAGCTCAGTGCATAACTTGGCCAGAGCATATTACAGCCTTTTTTCCTTTTTTGGAGACATTCAATTGTTCATTCATTCATTTATTTATTCATTCATTTGTCCATTCATTCATTCATTCATTCATTCAATTAATGTTTTCTATTTATTACTAACCCCAATCACTGTCGTGTCACAAAAGCTTTACACTATTTCAATGCAAAATGTTTTCTTCTCCATCTCTACCTCGATGCCCTTCAGGCTCAGAGAGAGCCTGGCTAAATCAGAGCTGGAGCTGAGAGAACTGACCCGCAACCAGCTGGCCTTGGAGAAGGAGATCCAGGTCAAGTCTCACTCTCTTTACATAGACGAGGTCATCTGCACCCAGCTGCGCCAGCCAATCAGCATTCACAACTTCTGAACATGATTCACAGATAGGATAGAGATTCCATGTTGACGGGGTTTTTTTGCTTCTTTTTTTGTGCAGCAGTTCAACTGTGCTTATGATATTACAAAAATTGACTTTTTTCAAGCAATGGGTTCATCATGACAAATAAAAACGAAACAGAAATCCTGTATTTTCTGACTCTTGTCATTTTTTTAATGCACTGTGTTAGTTATGGTGGATTTCAGTCAGGATGGTGTAAGGATCCAATGACGTAAAGAGCTGTTACACATCGTTTGGTTGTTTTCTCACCTGTTAATGTTGCACACAGATGGAAAAAAAAAGTGTTTGAATTGAGCACAGAGAGTGCTGGTCTGAAAAGCCTTCCAGCAGTATCTTTGGCTGGTGCTTGGAAGGCCTGTCCTGGCTGATGAGTGTCTCAGAGCATGGGGTAGGTGGTGACAAAGTAGCTGAGCTCTGACTCTATGAGCTGTCTGTAGCGTGAATACAGGTCCTCCAGCATCTCATCCTCCTCTTGGGTCTCATGCTTGCTAATGTAAATCCGGATCTGTCAGCAGAAACACACCAGCCCTTTCTTACACCATCTCTCAAATTGGCTTTTTCGTTTTAGGAGCTTGCCTTCCGGTTCTTTTTTTTTTCCCTTGAAATCCTGCTCAAAGTACTTGCTCTCAGAACGTTGACTTACTTTAATGGTCTTGAGAATACATTTCTTGTCTAGTCGTTTCTGCAGCAGTCTGTGGAGGAAACTGAAGTCTAAGAAGGCCCAGACCTTCAGGTAGATCAGCTTGCTGCACATCAAGACCAACTCTAACAGTTCCTCATCCAGGGACTCATGACTGTTATTCATGTCCAGGGTCAGCTTCTACAAGGAGATAACAACACTGGAACTCTATAGTCAATTCGTTTACTGGCCTTTTTTAAAAAAAAAAACAGGTTTAGTTTGTTTCAAATGAAGAAATCTTCTCAAAAAATACATTTATTGTAAATATAGGAGCAACAACGTGAGTTTTTTCTTAGTCATTTCATTATTATTATTATATGATTACTATTATATGTAACATTTTGAAATGAAAAAAGTGAAAATGACATTGAAATCTAAATAACTGAACGATTTCCGATGGCAATCTACCTTCAAGTTAAACAATTCTGTAAGTCTTGCTTCAAAACAGACTGTCAGCCTTCATTATGTGTGTGACATCATATAAGTATGTATTTCTATGCACAAATCCCCCCCTTTGTACACATAGTGCATTCACAATAACTATAAATTGTTAGTTTTATCTATTTAGCTCAAACTTAATGACATACATAAACTCTTGATTGACAGTACTTGCATGCATCTCACCTGTAAACAGTTACTATATGATGGAACCACATGGGTGAGCGCTGGTTTGGCGCTCCAGTCGTGCTCGCTAAAGTAGCAGCTGGTGAGGCTCAGACTGCTCACCGGAATCTCCCTGAGCAAAATCCGACTCAGTCGGTCCGGTCCGAGAATTCCCTCCACGGTGATGTGCACCCGGAGCTCCGGGCAGCGCCCCGCAAGACGGGCCCAAGCATCCCCCCAGATCACCTGGGCATGGGGTTCCTGGCTGTGGCAGTGCACTGTGAAAGAACGAAGCGACCCCCTTCTCCCGCTCAGGTCGACGCACGACATTGCCAGGGCGTCCAGTAACTCGTCCGACAAGCACCTGTAATTGAGGGTGATTGAGGTGAGGCCTCTGAAGAGGCGCATAACAGTAGCGAAATCTGGACTGTTGTAGACTGCAAGTGGTTGAGAGAAGAAGTCCTCCAAGTTAAGAATGACCAGGCCTGTGCGTCGTAACATATAGATGTGCTGTTGGGCCTTGGCCACAGCCTGGAGCACCTCAAGGCCCTGAGCCAGATTGAAACGGGCCCCTCTGAGGCTCAGGTAGTGGAGTCGAGAGCCTTCTCTTCGCAGGTAGAAGGTGAGGCTGCGTACCAGGGCGTTACGAACACTGCGACACCAGATGGTGCGATCCAGTTCCATGTGATGTACAGTGAGGGTCCGCAGGCGACTTCTGGTTTTTCGCAGGGCGGCGAGGAATGTCCTTAAGGTTTGCTGGAACCTTCTAGAAACCATGGAGTTAGTGGGATGAGAAAAGCGAATCTCAAGATCCTCCAGGTACCTGCCGTATGCCCTCACATACGACACAGCGGTTTCCAGTTCCGAGCGTCGGATCCGGGAAAAGCGACCGGTGAAGTTGAAGGTGCGTTGGCGCCAAAGGGAAGGCGAATGGACCACTCGGTGCCATTGTCTACACACTAATGCAGCTCGGACTCGATCCCGGTCGCGCAGCCAAAAGAAAATGAGCCGAAGACATACATCTGGGAGTAAAGCCCACGGTGACTCAATCTCTCTTATCTCCCCTTCTTCTAACTCTTCTTCTTCTCCAATTTTCCCTCCTTCATCTTCCCCACCATCCTCCTCCTCCTCTCCATTGTCACAGATCTCTTCATCCGAGAGTTGGTCTTCAAGGTCCCCAGCATATTCCATTTAAAGGTTTAGTGGTGAATGACAAGAGTTATTATCACTCAGTAGTCTGCTCACTACTGTAATTGAAAATGTACAGGTGAAAAATTTTATGGTAGATTTGGATTATCTTAAGTTTGTCCGTTACCCCCTTGTAGATTTGCAACGTTCTGGGCTCAATGTTGCCTTAAGCAAACTGATTCAGAGTGTGCCAACTAAGAGGACATTTGTTTAACCCCACATTTCTTGCTTAATGATTCTGCCGTGTTACATGATTCAGTTAGTTCCAGAATTGCTCTGTTGTGATGTCATTGACTGGACATTCCATTGCATCACAGTAAGGTCAGGTAATGAATTATCCTAGCCAGTTTGTAACACAAATATGGAACTGAACACTGCCCAAAAGTGAATGACAATAATTTTATCAACTAATTATCAACTGAAAATGATCAACAAAACATGGGAAGGCACGAGGAAAAATGTTAGATTTGTAAATTTTAATTGTCATCAGAAAATAAACACTCATAAATATATTACACATATTTTCTTATGTTTTCTCAGCATCTATCAATGTTTTGACTCACTTGATTGAGTCATGAATTTGGTGGAATGTGATTAAATTTGTTCTGATTTAACAAATTTGAACAAATTTGTAAAGGTTTCTAAGATGTTTTTTTAAACAAGTCCTTGTCATCAACACCTAATTGTGAAACTCTTTGTGAAAAAATTAGTTTGTTGAAGTGTAAACATCTCCAAATTTCACTGTTAATTGCACTTGTACAACATCACCATGCTTTGATCCAGAGTCTCTGAAACGCATCAGAGTATGTGTCCTATGAGAAAATATAAAGATAAAGATTAGCATGTTCATCAGAGGGTTATCATAGCTTATGATCTATAAGCCTGAGTATTGAAAGTGTACACAAGAAAAACTTACATGCATTGCTGTTGTGTTTGAGAGAACACCAGATCTCATTATATACCCTTCAGACTCACAAAAATGATACACTTTTTCTTGAGGGAGAGAAAGAAAAAGTCAGCACTATAACACTTTATACAAGCATGATATTCTAACTGTGACTTAGTCGCTGAGCAAACTAAAGACCTAAATTATGTTAAGTAAACAAGGCCTTGTTAAATAACCAAAGACAAACTACTGTCTAAGATAAGATAAACTGAATGCCCGTCTGCTTTTAGAATTTCAAAGGTAAAAATGTTCCTCAAATGGAAAAATTCTTTAAATATGGGGCAGGCTGTACTGAGATGGCTTAATTCGATATATCGTTCAAAAATAATTTTTAGTCAAAGAGAACATTTCTTAGCGAGAACATTTATGAGTTTATAAAGAACCCATTTAAAACTGTAGAACTGAGATCAGCTGTAGACTCTTACTGCAAATAGTCTTAAATAGAGCCCAACACGAAGATATACTGTATGAGTGAAGGGTCATGCTGAGATATTATGCTAATGGTGAAAAGTGTCAGGTAGGTCCATTCAGAGATACCTCATGCCATTGGAGAGTCTTTATGGGGAGAGCCAAGTGACAGTATGGACACGTGCTGATCTCATCCCCCCCGTCTCCTCCTTTCCCAACCAACCACCCAGACTCCTTCACCTTCCGTCGGTCAGACATGGAGAAATCAGAGCGCTGAGTCCTAATTTGATCAGGTTTGTTGGGGTCTTGCCGGATGTCAGAATACAGGTCTTCTTCTTCTTGTGAGGAGGGATCACAAACTCGCTGGTAGTGAAGAAAAAAAAAATCAAAACCTACATAAAAATTACTGTCAAATGTAACACCATCACTTTTGATGATGATGATGATGATGATGATGTTTCATTTCAGATAATTACCTCATGTTCCTCCATAGAATCTGAGAATACCATTTTAAAGCATTTGTCACACTGCACGGGGGGCTTCTCTGCCGATGAAAAACAATTCGGATTATTACCTTAGAAAAAAACACAACAGGGATGATGGATACTGTTCTCTCATTCTCTCTCAGCATAACTCTTTTTAAAGAAAGACTGCAGCAGGGACTCAAGCAGAGGTGTTGTAGTAACTCAGGTTTATAGCTCCCCAAATGTCATGACGTCATTCCACTAAATTCAGTGTGTCACAGTTCAAAAAACAGGAGTGAGTCGTCATTTGCTGAGATGGTTCAAACACTTCCTTAAAATAGGGTGTCAAACCAGGAGTGGGATATCGATTTGACCTTTTCATAAGAATGTCACAGGAGGGACACACGGACACACACACACACAGTATGCACGGATAGAAGCCATAAAATAGACTAACTCTGCATGTCGCCTTGGCTGTCGTCCCTCTGATCATAATCAAGATCAGAGATGTCCTGCGTCTGGATTTGGAAGGAGCAGATCTCAGCATGTCGTGACTGATCTTTGAGGGTAACATATCGGCCGCAGTCGGCGCATCGCTCGGTGCGGCTCCCGCAGACTATGCTGTGCTCCATTAGGCTGCTCAGTGGAAGTTCCAGCTCACAGAATTCACAGCATTTCAGCCTCTCGGAACACTCGTCCGTCTGGGAGATAGGACAGGGAGAGCGAGGGAAAGGTGTTAAAACGTACATACTCCACTCACTGTTCTGGCCAGTTGCAATGCTGAGGAAATGGGGTTTTTTTTCTGTTTATAATGAGCGACTGTTTACCTCGTGGTCTGGCAGGTCGCGCCGCTCCATTTTCTTCCTGCACCTGACGCATTGTACCTGTCAGACAAGACAGAGAGCATTTAACCATTTCAGCAGCACATTTCCCATATAATAAATCATATTTGTTATAATACACAAATGAACAATTAACTGGGCTAATAACCTTACTGTATCATTTCAGTGAGTACCGATCGTGAATGATTAGGTAATATTCATATTGCACTTCAGTAAGTTTCTGGGCGGTTCAGGGGTGTATTCGAATGTAGCTAAAGTGTGTAAGGTTTAAGGGAGACCTGGGTGTGCTCGTCTTCGCGATGCTGGTCCAGTTGATCTCGTGGGACTGACTCCCCACAATCAGGGCACAGACACAGAAAACGCTGGCAATGCGGTTCGTGAAGTTCAAAGTTTGACACAGCCACCTCTTTCTTACTGCGGGAGTGCATGTAAAAAAGGAAGATTATATAGGCTTTTTTATTTCGATATTTATTTCAACTCCCGAATCTATACCTAACTGCATCAACTATGCCAAAATGTGACTGATTAATTGATGCCCCAAGAGAGTTAATTTGATTCGAGAGTTTAATTTGTTGAGGGGAAGTTACAAGAGATTCGTTTCCAGTATACGCAAGACGGGTAGCTTTCGCTTTCGTTTACATCCCAGCAGGAATAATTCTTTACAGTAAATCAGCACCAAGCTAAGTCGAGCTGATTGACATGAATTCATACAGCATGTTGTCTTATGATGGTTTAAAATCTTATAAAACTCTTTTTGGATAACATTATTCACCGTCACTTCAATCGAGTTCCATTTCACGACTTATTTACATCCTACAGACTACGCGTTCGTTCAGTTCTTCGTCCTCGAAGACCACTACAGTTTAGCCGTTCTCACCTGATTTACAAACCTGGTTTACTTTATTAAAACAGCTAAGCTCACCAGTGTTTACACACAGTTACGTCGTCCTTCGCGGCATCCATGTCTTCTTGTCTGTGTGGCCCCGGAGAGGTGACTGGTGTCAGAGGAACTGATTTCAGTTGTTATGTGTTAAAAGTGAAACCAATACTGAATTAGGTGAACACTGCGTTATTGCGTAACCACGCTACTTGGGTCTCTGACATGAACGTTCATTGCTGCTGTTGTTTACTAGAAATCGCAACTCCTCTGAGTCAGAATATCAGTACTAGATAGGCGTACTGAAGAAGAAGAAGAAGAAGAAGAAGAAGAAGAAGAAGAAGAAGAAGACACAAAGGGTTCAGGACATATATTCATGACTAACTTTGGTTATGTTTTGTAGGCCTGTGTTTTTCAATAGCTTTAGCTTTCATTTATCATCATATATATAGCTTAAATAAAATGCACTGCATACTTCGATCTTTTTTCATTTCCAAATAAATAAAAAATAGCTTTTACTGTCAGTGTGACGCTGCATTAAGTTACACTCTGTGCTTTGTGTGTGCCGCGTGAACAACACAACACATTTTGCTTTGCTTTTCATACCTTGAAAAAATTCGACATTGTGTTTTAGAATTTTGGTCTACGGATACAGCGCGAGAAATGATGGTAGTGTCACTCCGGGACCGCAGTAATTATCGGATTGGGTTTGTATTCCCGCTCTCGGTTGCGGAGGGTGAGTCTGTGCTGGCTAGTTCATTTGCTAATTCCGCTCCAGTGAACAGCTGTCAGCTGCAGTCAGGGAGCTGGGTGCGAGAGCTCTGGATCTCTTCTCCCGTATTACCACAGGCCGGTCATTACTCCAGAACCCTGCCACTCCGGGCAACAGAAACCATTTGTGTTTGATTATGTGGGGATTTGACAGATATTGTGTCTTACGTGCGCTTCATTACAACGTCAAATGTAAATATCCATGTAGCAGCTAATCTCTCTCTCTGCTAGACTAAAGAAGGTTGGTTTAGTTACAGTTCTTTTGCCCTACGGTTCTTGTCAGTCATCAATCATCCACCACTCAGACCTTTTCCAGCGGGGTTTCTCTCAGAGTCAAGGTAAACAGCCCTGCCGGACTGTGTGTGTGAACATATCGACAAAAATATTATCTCCGCCTACTCAGAAGATGTCTGTCAATATTACTGTCCCCACTGCCACACATCTGTGTAGGGAATTCATTTAAAAATATCATGCACACACTAACAGAACAAGCCTTTAGTATTGATCATTGTAGGCTACCCAGCTACATGAAACAACAGCATCTGTTGAATGCATATCAGATTGCATTGTAACAAAGGTTACACTCAATGTGGCATGTGTCAGCGTGTACCCTTGTAATAATACTTCTGTGAGACGGATCTATGAGCAAAGGTAACAGCGTAGCGCATTGGGTGTCCGTCACCGAGATGGACTTGTCGCGTTCCCTGGTTCGGTTCGTTGACATGGGCTCAGCCAGAGGCATCTTTTTAAAGGTCGGATCAGTCCCAAGCTTTATATGGAGCGTTAATATCAAGCATGACAGCGGCAGGGCTTATTTTTACAAGACCAGTACCAGGCTGAGATGAGACTCCCCTCTGTTGTATTTGTGCCTGTGATCTCTGATCTCTAATCACCTTAATTGTCTCCCTGGTACGGTCTGCTGTAAAAACCTGGCTCTCATCTCGGTCTGGTCAAGCATTTCCCGCAAGTGCATCGTTTTATTGTAAAGAAACACATCGGTGTAAATATGTACATAGGAACAGACTGTAGGCTACTAATGCAATGTGGCATAAACATAACATATATTAAAGTGGCTTTTAGGGCGATATTGTGGCTGTTTGTGGCATAAATGCGGCATTTTCTGAATTTTGATTCTCCGCAAAATCTGGTCATGTGATCGTGCAAAACTGAAATGCTGATGCGCGAAAATGCGTATAGTCCTGTGCGTTTGCCATTGTTTTGGAGGATTAGAGTGGGGGGGGGCGCGTACTAGAAACTCAACCTCAGGCAGAACTCCAAAGATCATTTTCAAAGAGGGTTTCCAAGGCAACCCCAGAAACTGCATCAATTAGAACTCACAATGGCTCTTCAAATACAAAACTGCCGGAAGATTGAAACAACAGCGTTAAGGCAAACAGACGAATGAACAAACTGACAACGTTTGGCAGGGCGCTTGAGAGGAAGATTGGATTAAACACGACCCAAAGGGCTTCGCTTTGTGCTCAGTGTGTTGATTATGTGTGTCTGCGTACAAGTGCACGCGTGTGTGTTTATGTGTGTGTCCACGGAAACCACCCAATCAACCTTGTCCTAGTGAACAACTAGAACGGGGGCTGATTCACTCTTATTACCGGCACTTTAGCACAGCCACAAGCAGAATCGATACCAATACTTTTATAGCTTTTTCTTTGCTACGATTTCCCAGAACCATAATTACAATATTGACGACCCATTGCTGTGGGGGCGTAGGCCACGTATGTGGGTGAACACGAATCTGATTGTGTTTCATTGGACGCTGTCAATAGTGCATGTGAGTGTGTGTGTGTGTGTGAACTGATGGATATTAAAGCTTTAATAGTGAACATTAGTATATTAGGCCAAGTTTTCAAACCAGAACAACATTGTTAGATGATGTGGTTGCATTTTAGCTGGTTATTGAAGTTTCAATATATGTAAATATTTTATGAATAATACCCTGCCATTGCTTTTGTGGTTGAGTTCATCTCATGTAGCAATGAGAAACATGAGGTTGTCTTTGCACGGTTCCAACAGTTAAGTAAAATTTGTTTTTGATGATGGTTATTTGAATTTGCCTTCATTTCTGGCTAAGTCTGTTCTGTATCTCTGTAAAAATCTGTAGTGGCCTCACCCTTCAGACACTCTCCCTTCCCACACAGCAGAATCAAAGTGTAGCACTGTGTGCTCCATGGCAACAGCTACACTCCCAGCCACTCCCTACTTCTCTCGCATTCTCATACACATTTTCTCTTCATGTCATTCTCTCTCTCTCTCTCTCTCTCTCTCCCTCTCTCTCTCTCTCTCTCTCCCTCATCTTCTCTTTTGCCTTCTCTTACTCTCTTCCCTCCCTCTTCCCTATGTCTCTGCCCACCCTCTCTCTCTCTCTCTCCTCCTCCTCTCTCACTCCCTTCCTCCCTGTCTCTCTTACTCACTCAATCTCGCCGTGTCCTCATAGGCAGCCTGTCTCATGTTGGACCAGTCACTTGTGTTGCAATGTTCACTCCAGCCTGTAAGGGACTGATGGGAGAACCAAGGTAAGGCTGTGACAGGTGTATGTAAGAGCAGCACAGCAGGGCATGAAGTGTGTGTGTGTTGTTGTTTTTTTTTTTGTAAATCCTTTTTTTTTTTGAGCTCAAGTTATGTCTCACACTGGGAGCTTTGGGTAAGCAGGGCTTTGAGTGAGATCACGTTAAACTGTTGCAGCTTCTTTGAGCGTGAGAGAGTTCCAGCTGCAGTTTGACTGCTGTGAACTAAATGGGCTGTGCATGCCAGTGTGTGTATGTGTGTGTGTGTGTGTGTGTGTGTGTGTGTGTGTGTGTGTGTACGCGTATAACTGTGTTCAAACACAAGCTCACTTGTATCCTGCAGTGTGTCATTAATGTTATGTTTGGAATTCACAGTCAGTTCTGTTCATGTACTTTTAACACGTTTTGTTTAGAATCAATGATGTCACGCTCCCTGAAGTTCTATGCCTGAGTCATAAAACAGAGGCAACAATTGCCTTTCATTTGTTGTAATGTTTTGTCATTTATTGTGTGTATATGTGTGTGTGTGTGTTTGTGCCTGTGTGCATATATTTATGCGGCCATGTGTGAACTTATATGGATGTATGCATATGCATGTGTGTACGTGTCTGTTCAAATGTGTGCTTGTGCGTGTGCACGCGGGTGTCAGTATGTATATATGCATAATGTTTAATTGTATGTTGCACCATTTAGTGAGAGGGAAGGGAGTGTGTGTGTGTGTGTGTGTGTGCGTGCGTGTGTGTGTGTGTGTGTGTGTGTGTGTGTGTGAGACAGAAAGAGAGTATGTGGGGGAGTGGATTTGTGAATCTGATTGTTTTCAGTATGTTTTCAGATTGATGGCTCAATCTGCTAAAACTAATCCCCTGATTGAAGATAAAACAGCATGAGTCATAATTCTGCTCAGCAAGGAGCAAATGGAACACATGGCATATGATAACTCACACACTCAGTTTGGTTATTTAATACATAGATATTATCCCATATGGATTATTTAACGTCAGGAGATTAATATACGGAAAAATCTTTCATTTTCCATGAAAAACGTCCAACGTCTTACTGTGCTGTTTACTTTCAATATGATGTCATGATTTCAAACAGCACATCAAATCTTATTAAGGCACTATATTTTAATTATTGTGGTTGCATTTTTAATAAAGATATTTGAACCCAGAAGTTCAGTTTAAAAGAATTTTTCATTTAAATTTTAGCAAGGTGTATCACAGCTCTGGTTTTTGTAATTGCTCTCTCTAGAGTTTAACTGTTCTCAGTTGACTGGAGGTCAGTCTTTGTTTCAACAATGATTTTTTGGATCATTCTGGCTGACTGTGTGTTCAATTCATGCGACCCATCTCATCTGTCTGAGGTTGTTCCATGCTCTTCTCTTTGACATGCAAAATCATCTCTTCATCAGCTCTGTCATGTCCCTTCCAACAATTATAATCATTTCTTTTCTTTATGTCTGTATTTCTGTATGTCTATTGTCTTTGTTCCTGCCCACCACCTTCAGTTGATGGTCCTCTTTTCATCTGCATTCTTCCAGTGAAGTCACTCATCCATTCATATCCTAAGCCTTCATTACATCCTTCTAAGACCTGTCTTTTCCCATTCCCTCCCCCCAGACATCCTTCCATACTACCTCTTTCTCTCTGCCCCTCCTTTTCAAGTGAACAGAAGCTTTGATGGAGTCAGAGGTACAGTAGTATCTGTTGCGTAGGCTTAGAGCTACCTCTGTTGTGTGTGTGTGTGTGTGTGTGTGTGTGTGTGTGTGTGTGTGTGTGTGTGTGTGGTTTCTAAAACCTCAAAGCCAAAGCCAGGCGCTGCATATGTGTGCGTGGGTGAGTGTTAGAGAAAGAGAGGAGGCGTATGGGTGGATTCTGTCACATTTACTGAGATTCACAAACGGAAAGGAAGGCTGGGGAGAAGGGAAGAAGCAATCATGAGAGAAACAAAGTCTTAGGGTCCAGTTTCAAGTTCTTATAATTCAAGAATCAGGAAAAGAGGAGAGGAGAGGAGAGGAGAGGAGAGGAGAGGAGAGGAGAGGAGAGGAGAGGAGAGCGCTGGAGATGAGAGGAGAGGAGAGCAACAGAGAGGACAGGAGAACAGATGAGAGGAGAAGAACGGAGAGGGGAGGAGATGAAAGCAGAGGAAAAGAGCAGAGCAGAAAAGAAAAGAGATGCTAGCAGCAGCAGCAGTATCAGGTTTAGGGACGTTAGTGCAGAGAAATGGAGATAAGGACAGTCACAGACAGTGGATGTAATGAACCATAGCATCTGAGCTCTGACTGCGACTGAGTCTCTTCCTCCTCTTTATAATCTAATGATCAAATGCAGAATTTAGTCAGACCCCAGTCTGAGAGACTGAAAAATAAGGCCATCAATCTGTTTGCTATCAACGTGGGCTGTTCACTGCCTGCTGGAGGAGACACTATTCAGCCGCAGTATGCTTTATTAGACTGCCAAAATGATGCCAACAAGCTAATATACAGCCACTAAATCAGCGGGACCTTCTCCACTGTATGTGTTTCCATGGGAATACTAACACTCTCTAATGTATCATTACTGCTAGCATTAACATTTATATGGACAAAAATGACAGAGTAGTTTAAAGGAGCCCCTTGTGTCAGTTAGAAAGAAAGTGAACTTTGAACATACCATATACAGTGTTAGTCACGTTTGTGTGAGAGAAGGTTTTGTAACTGCACAGACAGACGTAGAGGAACCTCTCACTCTATTGGTCCCTTTCTTCTTGTCTTTCTCTCAGTCTAAAAACAATTCTTTCCTCTCCTCTTTCCAATTTCATGATTAACCTTGAGTAGATTGCAGCTCACTGGCACCTTGCCTAAAGCTTCTCTACCCCCCCCTCCCTCTTTCTCTCTCTCTCTTTCTCTCTGTCCTGTGTTTCACTCTCCCATCTCTGTCATCCTGCTGCATGTCCTTCAGTCTTCAGTGGCAGGTGACACAATACAAAATGAGGGGAAAAGAAAAAGAAAAAGGAAAAAAAAAAACCCCAGAAAATAGTACCAAATGAAATCGTGCCCTTCTTTCCTCCTCCCTCATTTCACACAAGCCGCTGGTCACACAAGGATAATCTTATGTTCCCACGTTCATCATGCTTCAGTGTGTGTGTGTATGTGTGTGTGTGTGTTTTGTCTCTAACTGCAGCAGACCCAGTTCTCTGGATGCTAGGATGACTCATCCACTACAGGGTTCAGTATCATCTGCTTTGGGTATGGTCATACAGCAAGACTTTCACTTTATTGTGACGATTAAGTAATCTTTTGCATTAACATGGTGAATGGAGCACAGCAGGTAGCTTACCACACTTTAAAATTTCACCTAAAGAAATAGAGTCGTTCAGGGTCTGAATGAGATTTTTTTTTTTTTGGTCTCTCGATCCAACTCATTTGAGTATGAACCAGTCCTGAATGGTTATTTTTGGTTGTTCAAATGAGGATGTTACACTCTGTGTAGTGCATTCTCTGTTTGCTTCCTTTAGAAATGATCTTTTTGTCATTTGTTATTGAGAGCAGTCAGCATTTAATGTCCACACTCAGTGTTTTCTGAGTTTATGATCTGAAAAGCACCCCAAATGTATCTGTTTTCAGAGATGAGTCTAGTGCTTGAGGATGCTGCAGACAAAATTGCAGTGTTGAATCTATTTTGTTTTGTTTTTGCAAACAGGAACCACATAATTGTGTCATTAGTATCTGTGGTTGGTTTGTGCACTCGTGATTTGATCCTCTTTAATCAGTCCGCGCCGCTCTCAGCCGTAATAGCTTGTCATCAAAGGTCACGCCTACTCCCGGCGCGAGCGAAACCGAAGCTGAAGAGCTCGAACGCTCCAGAACCGAGCGGAAAAGTTCAAGTGACTCTTTTCTCATTAAAACAAATCGATGTCCTCCGCTCGCTCCCGTGAATCATTAGCCATTGCTGTGCACGAACGAGGACGAACGTGATCTATTGTCCTCACAATAAATACTTGTCCAGCTGTCTGAGTAGATGGAAATGTGGAGTTCAAATTTGGAAATATTAAACTGGCTTTGATCAGACGGAGTTATGTGCACATGGAAGAGCAACTGCATTTTGACGAGTAAATGGAAAATTACACTTAGAATTCACTGGTGTGCATCAGCCTTAGAGTAGTGAATAGCGAGTGTGTTTATGATTGTTTGTGTGAATTATCGCTTTCAAAATCACCTCACGCGTTAAGCCGACTACGCAAATGAGATGAATTTGTGGTATAATTGCGTCTCTGTATGTCTGCAGGAAGAATGTTCTGTTTAGCTTTCTCACATAATATTAAAAACAAACAACAAAAACAAGAGTACTGCTACGAACATTTTTCTGAAGTAAAGCTCCCTGGCCAGTTGAAAAGTTTTTATTTTCATAGTAGGCATCATACAAAATGATTAAAATAAATTTGTCAGGAGCAGAGTGAATTTGCTTAACAGTGTTCAACATGGAATGGGAGGTGCACATTGTTACTATACGCTTTTCCTGTCCAGGAGTAGACTTATTGAAGAATAGCATATAATGTCAGGTCAGAGAGAGAGAGAGAGAGAGAGGCTGCACTGTCCTTCACCCCTCCCTCTTACTCACTCACTTTAGTAATCCGCCCTTCTTAGAGTGGCTGAGCGCTGGAGTGTGTGCTAGATGCAGGTGAGGGAAGAGAAGAGAGAGAGAGAGAGAGAGAGAACAACTTGCTGCCAGCATGCTAAGGAGGAAGAGGAGCGTGTCCTTCGGGGGTTTCGGCTGGTACGTAAACTTTGGGGGCTGTGTTAGAGGTGATGACTGGTGAAAACTATTCAAACAAAGCTTTCTTTTCTATGACTGGTGTTGTTGGAATAGGAAGGATTGGGTGGGGGGGGCATTTTCTACACACTGCTCCACAGGACTTAAACAATAGTTAGCCCAGCTGGCGTTTGTCTTTAACTGAGCATGGAAAAATGAGTGAGCGGTTATGTGTGGAGTGTTCTTGCCATTCTTTCGCTGAGTAAAAGTTTGACAACAGCACTATTGCTGTTTACAGCCTCTCAGAGTGTCAGGAAATTAGGTGGAGTCACTAAATTCGCTCTCAGAAAGGAACTCTTGGTCAGTCAGTAATGATGCAAGTTTCACAGCCCAGCCTATAAAAGTAAAACTGTAGAGTTGTGTTAGCTTGATATTGTATTCAGGTAAAGGCTTGAAAAGTGTACTATCATTGATGCTTTTTTTATGCTATCCTGCATAATGCATGCATTTATGAGTTTGATTTTCATCTGTAAAGAGGAATATGGATTGTGTCCGAACTGAACGGTTAACCAAGTACTATTTTACCCCATTGCTTAATGGGTAGGACAAACCACACATGTTTTTTTTTTTTTAACTGAGAATATAATACTTCCTGAAAGGAGAATGTACTTTGTAAATGTAATGTCCATTTGAGAAAAGTACTTTCTGCACACTACAAAAAACAGTTTCTTAATTTACAATCTATTTTTTTTTCAATATCACATATAAAAAATCTAGTAAAGGACACATACAGACCTTGTAAAGACTCTTTCCTGAATTATCATCAATTATAGGAGAGACAGCTAATTCCCATTAGTATTTGACTGGCAGGTGTGTAATCACAAGCCCAAGTTTAAAATGGTGACCAGACTACACACATTATCTGTAGGTTCGCTCTTCTTTCCAGAGCAAACAAACCACAGCTGCTTCCAGAGGCTTTGTTAATCTCTAACGGGGACCCTGCTAACGTGTCCTTTAATTGGATATTTTACCTTATGGCAGAAATATCATCCTTCTCATCATCTCTCATTTAGTATTGTCTGTAGAACAAGGTAAATTGGTATATTGACTCAGCAGTGTGAATGGAACACAGGAAATTAAAAACAGAAGATGTCAGGTGTTTGTTGTTTACCTGTTTGATTCTCAGAGCTTCTTACGTTGGGGGGTTTTACGCCAGCAGGTGAAGAATGACCAAGCACCAACTGGGCGTCCTTCAAGCAGCAAATGTTACAAAAAAAACCCCACAGGAGTTACCAATAGCACTCAAAAAGAAAAAAAAGCTTAATGCTGAACTAGTTAAACAGTTAAAATGGTTCCATTCACATGGCTGTAATACAGTAAACTCCAAAGCCGAATCAAAATGCTGAACAGGTTGCAGTACTAAGGTGTGGTTTTTTTTTTTTAACCTGAAATGCAGTGGATGAATCGTGTGTGTAGATATAGGAGTATTTTGACATTATTCAGAGAATGCATTCGGCCAAATGCATTCAGGGTCATAAAACTGTCCTCACTGGTCTGAAGTATGTGCATTAGAGATTTATGAATGTGGGGCAGTCGGGTTTAAAAGGACCAAAAATGTTGGTTGTGTTTTTTTTTCTGAGAAAGAGACAGACGAGAGTGTTTGGTCAATGAGAAATGTGACCTGGACCGTGGAATAATTATGGTAGGATTAGAGGAAGTCACTTGAGAGAAGCAGTCAGTTTACATCTTTGTCGAGGTGTCATAAAGTTGACGGTGATGGCTATTTGTGGAAGGTGGAAGAGGGATAGAAATGTGAGAAGATGAGGAGAGGGCAAATGGATTTTATGGTGGAGAAAAAAAGGCATTATGTCATGAATAACCCATAGTATTCTGGCCTCGCTTATTTCAGTGACTCGGTGTTCTCGGAGAAGGAACATTTTTTGCTGCTTGGGAATTCTGTTCGGCATATTTATAGCAAAGGCTAGCCACCGAACTTAGACATGCATGCTCTCTCTGCTCTCTCTGCTCTCTCTCTTTCCCTCTCTCTCTCTTTCTCTCTCTCTCTCTTCTTCACATACACACCCTCGCACGCACACACACACACACACATACGCACGCACACACACACACACATCCACGCCCACACCCACACACACACACATATATATGCAGACCCTCACCCTCGTGCTTAAGCACGCTCGCATGCATTCACACGATCATATGCACAGTCACTCCCTCTCTCACCGTTGCACATGATTAGATGAAGCAGTGTGTGACTTAGGGACTGCCTTCTGAAAACGTAGCACACACAGATGGACAGATAGCTACAAATAGTGACAACAGGTTCCATATTGGACAATGTGTCTGATTAGACTTTTGTGTCATCGCTGCGGCCATGGCAACACGCTCCACCCCAAAACCTTCTGATGCTTACTGACCGTCACTGGTAACCAAAATAACAGCATTCAAATGAACATGCTGTTCTGGAAGAATGAATGAAGTGAAGGTGCAGTTGTTATTCAGTTTTAAAGATGTAAAGGTAACAATAGCAGTTTTCAAACACACATGTACATGTTTCCTTTCTACTTCCTCTTACCCTGATTCTAACTCTGACATGCTGTGTTGTTTAGGGTCTAGTGTTTTTATAAGTCAAGGCCACCAAACCACTTTTCCCTTTTTTTTGTTTGTTTGTTTTGTGTATGTGAGTGTGTGTGTGTGTGTGTGTATGTGTGTGTGTGTGTGTGTTTCCCCATTCTGATTTGGGGTTTGAAATATGTTTCAGATCAACTTAAAGAGGGTCCTTAGGATTCAGTTTTCAAAGAATCAAATATGCCTGTTCCATTCTTTCGTTCTTATCCTTCCCTTTCACTATTACTCTCTTTTGATGTTTTCCACTTCCAAGTCATTACTCTCAAAGATTTATTATATCTATCATGTGTTTCTTCTCCTAAATTTTTTTTAAATATATTACTTCAAGTACATAAAAAGTGCTTTTGATGATATTATTACTGAGAAAGGTCTGTTTTTAGCCAAATACATAAACAGTTGTGCATTACCAATTCTGGAATTGCTGAAAAAAAGTGTTCTTATCCTGAAAAAATTCCATGTAGGTAAACTTAGTAACTGTGGACACTGTGTGAGCAACGGACAATGAAACTTTAAATGCAGCAACAGCTCTGTGTTTTAGCTGTTAAAGTGAAGTTTATGTGTGGATATTTCAGATGTGACTGACATAAGAATGGTCCTCTCACCTCACTTGTGCTGTGTTCAAATGGAGGCCTTTCACATGATGAGCCAATCAAACCACTTTTTTCACAGTATCCATTCTAGAATTCATTTATAAACTGCCATGGAGACCCAAGTTGAGGACTACTCATGAAGTGTTTCGGAAAACTACTCAGTTTAAAATTTATATACGCTCCTTCTTGTAATGGAACACCACCCAAAAAAGAGAAAGGAATGAACTATCAATGATTTATAAGCACTGAGCGAGCATGTCTGGGTTGCTTTTTTGCAGTGGAGTTAGAGAGTTAGAACATTAGCAGTGGAGCAGAGCTTTGAACTGGGCCGAAAGACTTTAAAGGCGGGTATACGCTGTGTGATTTTGGGCTGTCCAAGATGAAAGATGACAAAACATGGCGATATCTTTGGTCTTGGCTCCAAAACGGCAGTCCTGTGTCGCACCGTGAGAGATGTTCAAAGACGGCCGTTGTCACGGTCTTGCAACCAAAGATAGCCTGGAACAAAATTCTGACAGTGTCAGAAATTTAGGATGACCATCTCACAATGTGACTGCTGCTCTGACCTACGTCTACTAACCAACTAACTACTAACGCTACATCTATGATCGCTGTTGATGTTTTATTCTTGTATATTGACTTGCGTCGTAGCCTAAGATTCACTAGGTATTATCATAGTACAGTCTATATGCATCAAACTTGATGTTGTACCCAGGTTTACTAGATCCATGTCGCACAGTGTGGCTTGCAATAAACGTATAATATTGCTGAAATCTCACAGTCTGTAGGTGCCTTAACACATGCAGAGAGAGATAAACAGTACGTTGTCACATGACCCTATGACATGACTGACACCGTAAAGGTCAAAGGTGTTGGTATTCACCAACAGCAATGTGGGTGTTATTGTGTGATCCGAAAGACAAGTAAACAAAGGTCTCAGTTGACAACCCAAATGTACCTGTTTTACTCTCTTCATCCTCCTTGAGGAGATAAAAATTCAGGGATTTGATCATTCTCTGGGTTTTCTCCAGGGGTTATGAAGAGTCAGATGCCGGTATAATCCAATCAGGGGACCTTCTACTGAAAAAAATCTCTTTATCTGCCAAACAACATCAAGCTTCATATTACTGTGTCCTTGATGGTAATAATCTCTTTCTCTCTCTCTCTCTCTCTCTCTCTCTCTCTCTCTCTGTGCAGGATTGATAAGTCCAGCATTGCGGCACTGAAGGCCCGGTAAGTTCTGCTGTCTGCCTGAGCTGAGAGTGTGAGACTCCGCTGCTCAGTCCACCCACTCTCGACAGCTTCATCAATTATTGATTGTGTGTGTGTGTGTGTGTGTGTGTGAATAAGGGACAAAATAAAGGACACATCATCCTGAAGTGTCTCAGTAGGACACTGGGACACCATGACTCATCAGAAACAGATTCAGCGTGGCTTGTTCCTTGGATTAACGCAATAGCCATTGCCCCTTGAGAAATTCCACTGTTTGGTCTTTTACTAGAGGTGGAAATGGCAGTCTGTTGTACCACTCCGGAACTCACTGTGAGTTAAAATGGGTCAAGATGCTATGGGTTATACAGACGTATGGTTCACACGGTCAGTCAACATCTTCAGTGATGCCTCCCTGCCCGCCTGTAGATAAAAGCTTCGTAATTGTGGAGGAGGCCGCTCCCTATTTTGACAAAAGTGCTTCACCACAGAATGAACATTCTCACTCAGAATGGGCTTTGCATCTATTAGTGTTTATCTTGACTTCTGAATAGTTAAGTGGATGTAGCATCATGACAGTAAAATGCAACCCAAACCATTACATAAAGACCAGAATTCCCCACCAAGCAGGTGCTTCAGCCCTGTAAATGTCTTTTGATGTGCACCACTTGGCTGCTTATTGAGAACTGGTTGAAAGATGACTCACCCGACTGTAGTGTTCCCACTGCCTCAGTTTACCCTGTTCTACTCTACATGTTTTTGTTCTTCGCACCATTTTACTTGCAATTTTGCATTGGAGGTGTAATAAGACCTTTTGTTACACAGTGTTACATATCTGTGACTGTGTAATGTTTCCAATGCTTTGAGGATTAACACATCACTCTGGTTGAAGCTGAATGTTAGCACTTTTTGTTGTTTGTTTTGCGGTCAACCGACTCAGATTTGCTCGGGGGTTTTGCTGCCTTGCGTATGAACACCACAGTCAGGGTGTGTGTGTGTGTGTGTGCTTTCAACCACAGCAGACAGTATTTTGTCTTTCTCACAGACCTTTATATAAACATCACGGTAGTCATTGTTCACTCTGATACAGTAGTTAACAGTTAACAGTCTTTGTCACTGAAGCTCCTGCCAAACATGCCCCCACCCACCCCCAAAAAATCCCCCCTCTTTCTAAGTCACTGAGATCTCTTGCCCTAGCTGTGGTAGCCAAATTAATAAGTGATTGGGTTTTCCTGCCATTTTTATGAGAAACTTGTATTGAAATCACCAGTGAGCGTATCATCTCCTCTCACTCTATGGGAGAGTGCTATCTTTCTCTGCTTTACTGGACACAGGAAGGGAGAGGTGAGAGAAGAGAAAGAATGAGAAAGTGAGAAAGAGAGAGAGAGAGAGACAGAGAGACAGAGAGAGAGAGAGAGACTAATGCCTAAAGCCTTATAACATACAGACAAAGAATGGCGTTGGTGGTGTGCGGAATTCACTTACTTGAACACACACACACACACACACACACATACATTTTTCACACTTTTCACACTGGAATAGCACTTGTGTTTGCACATTGAGACGCATTATAGTGTCACTCCTGACACGCTCTGATACACACAGACACACGAAGACGCATACACACACACATGCTGGCTCTTTATCCTGCCCTGTCGCCTTCTCCATTAAAAAGAGCTCTTTGAGTCCAGCAGAATTAGTCTCATGCTCAGTGTGGCTGTCTACTTCTAGAAGCATCTCTCTGATTATAACCCATTGTGCTCTCTGTCTCACAGACACACTCACATTCCTGTCACTCTAGCACATTTGTCTTCACTTACTGGGACTAAAAGCATATGAAACAGTAAACAGGGTTAACTGATACTGTGTCAGTAAAAACTGATCACATCTGTACCTCATGGATCTCAGTCCTCAAACATCTCAGTTAGAAATAAACAGTTTGTGTCTGGGTCTCCGGCAGGGGGGAATGTGTGAGGGTTTTAGGGCAGTATGTCTTGGTTTTGCTTTCACGTGATTTTGTCTCAGTGTGAAACTGGCCCTCAGCGCCTGTCAGAACTCAACCCATTTTGGAAACAGATATGTTCACATTCAGGTTTCAATCATTTCACAGGTCTTGTTTTTTCAGCAGGTCTGTGATTTGTTAAATTGGTAGTAAGACCCAAAGGAAGTCGTTTTTTTGTTGGAGCTTTTTTTAGCTGTTCAGCAGGACCATGGTTGGGTTTGGAGGTGTCATTGCGGATCATGTGTGTGTATTTTAAAGTGTTTGTACGTTGAGCCCTTTAGCGTTGGTGACAGTGGTCTTTACACATTTCTCTCTGTGTCTAATGAGATTCTGAGAACAGATGAGTCCAACTCTCCTGCCGGAAGGTTACCGCTCTGAGAAAAGAGCACAGTGTCTGCTCTCTCTCTCTCTCTCTCTCTCTGTCTCTCTCTCTTGTCTCTGTCTTTCCCTTCCTATCATGCCTACTGCTGCATTACAGAGGTTGGTGTGGTGTGTGTGTGTGTGTGTGTGTGTGTGTGAGTGAGTGAGAGAGAGAGAGAAGTACAGCGGGGGGGGGGGGGGGGGGGGGTGTTTTGGTAAGGGACAGAGTGCAGACAGACTACAGTCAGACATCAAAGACATTTGAGGCTGGTGTGCACAGGTGGGCTCTGCCTCTTTTGTCTCCCCTCTTTTTTCTTTTTTAAAAAAGCTGTTTATGCCTGTTGGGGATATTAGTGTGTGTGTGTGTGTATGTGTGTGTGTGTGTGTGTCTTTATTTAAAATGTGATGTCCATACATACAGCCCTATGCAGAAACATCTGAGCTTGAGAATGTGTGTGTGTGGGTGTGGTATGTGTGTTTGCGTGCGTCTGTGTGCCTGTGTGTGTGTTCGCATGTACATGTTACCATGTGTCTATTTTTGCTTTTGTGTTTTGAATAATCAATTCCGCAAATGCCCTGATTGGTCCTTCTCCATAACAGTCTCCATGGAAATCAGTGTTCAAAGAGTGGACTATCAAAAGCTTGGTGTGCGTGGGTGTGTGTGTATTTGTGTACATGTGTATCTGTTTGTGTCTTCGTCTGTGTGTGTGTGTTGTCCATGATGTATGTGTGTTATGCATAGTGTGTGTGTGTGTGTGTGTGTGTGTGTGTTTGTGTGTATGTTGTCCATGATGTGTGTGCGCGTCTGTATGTGCAAGTCTGTGTGTGTCTCCCTCTGTGTGTGTGTGTTATCCATGGTGTGCCTAGGTGTGTGTGTGTGTGTGTGTGTGTGTGTGTATGTGTGTAGTGTGCGTGTGCATATGCAGACACTTCTGTCAGTGTGGTCAGTGCAGCATGGCTGATACTCTAACCAGACTCTGCTTACAGGGATCCAGAGCCCGTCAGTAAGCCCCCACCCACACCCCCACCCCAAAAGCCCACCTCCCTTCTCTGAACACCCGCCACCCCCTCCATTGCCTGCAACTACAAAGTGAGTGGTCTGCATTCACTTTACGCCCAAAGGACAGAGGCACATTAAAAATCTGCATAATTAAGCCTGTGTGTGCGTGTGAGTGTGTGTGTGTGTGTGTGTGTGTGTGTGTGTGTGTGTGTGTGAGCAAGAGCGAGAGAGAGAGAGAGAGAGAGAGAGAGAGAAAGAGAGAGTGTGTGTGTGGCTGTTTATGCGTGTGTGTGTTTGTGTATGTTAAATAGCCCTGTTGGGTCTGGACATGAATAGAAGTGAAGTGTTTAGGGGACAGGAGAAGCAGAAGTGAGGACATCACTGTAGCTTCTGTGTCAATCTGTGTGTGTGTATGTGTCTGTGTCTCTCTAAAGATGCCACGCAAAATCTGGTAAGAAGTTTTGCTTTGAGCAGTTTGATGTTTTGTGGGAGTAATACACATGAAAGTTGAGTATATTGTGTCTTTGTCCCTGGTTCTCTGTCTGTGTTGTTGTTCTGTTTGTTTAAACACGGCGAGGGCATGTAAGTGTGTGTATTCTTTCAATTGATTAGACAGTTTGGGCACTTTTTCAGAGACTTTTTCTCTCACTCTGTCTCTCTCTCTCTTTCCCTGGGGGTGCCTTCATTTCAAACACCATAGGGAAATAAGCTCAGGTGTACAAAGATGTTTTGTGTACAGTTTTAGAGAAAACAGGAGTCTTTAGACCTTTAAAGTGGCAGCGCTGGGGCTGTTTATCATGAATTATTTGGTTTAAGAGTTTTTGGGAGGTCTTTTTGAAGAGGTAAAGTAGAGAAAGTGCTGCCAAATCTCATTATATTGGGGGGGGGGGGGGGGGGCACACATCTTTTTCTGGCTTAGAGGAAAACAGCTGATGGAGAGAAAAAAAAGAAACTTAAATTATCCACACCCTAAAGAGTCGCTGTCACATCTCATTCTGTTTCTCTTGGCATGGTTATCTGTTCAGAGGAGGAGTGTTGGAAGAAAAAACGAAAGAAAACAAACTATCCTAAATGAATGCTCTATTTCACGACAGCTATACGACAGCTCTGACATTTGGGACTTTAGTAACGGACTCTAAAAATTTATTTGTGGTTTATCCTTCACTTGATTTGTCTTCAATGAGCTTTGAATGGGGAGTCATTGGGAGGGGGGGGCATTCTCTGATTCACCAATCTGAGATACCAGAGTATCGATCTCCCTCTCTCTCTCTCTCTCTCTCTCCCCTCTCTCTCTCTCTCTCTCTGTCTCTCTCTCTCTCTCTCTCTCTCTCTCTCTCTCTTTGGCATAATCATAATAGATTTTTAATGGAGTGTTGGCAGACTGCAGTCATGGCCCTGCTGGGTGGACAGCTTCAGCCCACACACTGTCAGGAAAAACGCGTTGCGCTCTAGCCTCTAGCCGCTGTCTGCACTCCAAGGCGGCCCCTCCCCTGGGCCCCCAGCGTGGCCACGCACATCCAGCTCTCGTAGGAGAGATGTTGCATCTTGCCTTGTCTTTAACTGCATCAATTATTCTCCTAATCCTGCAGGAGGCAATTAGTGCCACAGGCATGTAATTACCCATTATGCCGAGGTCTGGGACAGAATGCACACTGCTGTAAGAGCTCAAAGCAGACACCATCAGACACTGAGATCACTCTGTCCTCCTCTAACTGTTCTCTCTCTCTCACACACCCACATGCAACAACTCTAGACTCTGATTCTACCCATAGAGATGGTTGAACTCTGTTTGTGCCCAGGTTGAAATGTTAGCTGTCTGAGAGGATCAGTACAATTATACCATGGCCTTTGTTATTCGGGGACGATGGCATTTCACATTGTTTATTTATTTTATAATGAAACACTGAAGGGTTTGGATTAAGTTTATGTCACTGCTGTGAACCCGCAAAATGCAGTCAATTCCTCTCACAATTTTCTTTACTTCTATATGTTAACATATGTATCTATGTATGGGTAAAGATATAAACACACTAAAAATACAAACTTATAAAATAAGTGGGTGTATGGGTGTGTGTGAGTGATATCATTATATATTATATCACTATAAAATAAAAGTGTGACTTTATATCTATATCTATATCAGTATCTCTATGTCTAACTATATATATATATATATATATATAATGTTAAAGTAGTATGATCAGAGACGTATTTCTCCAGTTGCTCATGGCAGACAGAACTCTCATTCTCAGTGTGTGGTTTGTGTGGAGATATTGGGACCACACCCAGCCTGTGACCACAAAACTCATTTCCTTCCACAACACCCCACTTTCTTTCCCACCACACACATCATGAAATAACTGAGTTTAAAAGGTGAATATTGTGTATACTGTCTGTAGATCACCTAGAGGCCAAGGACAAGGCATGATTTTGAATCTTAAAACACGTGTCCGACCCGTGTCTCCATTGCAGAACTTGTAATCTTAATGTGATTGTGTAGCAGCATGGCCACGAAGTTGTGGAAGGAGTAAGTTCAATATTTCACCACTTGAGGGAGGCAGACGTACAACACTTAGGTGCTCTGACTTACTGTAGTGAAATTTAACTGCATGCGGCTGCATGTTTCTGATAGACCGCTAGAGGCAGACAGTTCCCTTTGCATCTATTTATTTGAAGCGACGCTGCAAAAAGGCATCTACCTCACACACTTAGGTTGAGATATTGTGAAAGGATGAGTTTAAAGAATACACTATGCAGTTCATGCACAGTGATTAGACTCCCTTTAAAGAACACAAAACGAAATACACAAAATGAAGTCTTTCGCTTCATATTTGTCGTTAAACGTAAACTTTTTGAACGTTTAATTTCTCAACGGTCAGCACATGACGTTGCAAACAAGGGCGAACGATCACACTTAAACTAACGGGGCTAGGTAAAAGGAGTCACGGAATGAATTACTTTCTGCAGTAAAGACCATGTCTTTGATCCGAGAGAACTCCCTGCTGTGCCGTACCCACACAGACGGATGGACAATAATAGGCCGGTATTTAATGAAGAATTAACAGTTCTGTGCGACAGTACAAAGTAGGATTTAATTTAACAGGTTTTATGTCACAGTGGCCTGTTGGTCCATCACATTACACATTATCTGGATTTTCAAAAATTTGTGAATAGATCGAGAAAAATGTAATTTGAAGCACCGCTGGTGCATTTAGATGAATCCTTTCCGTTGAGTATTACTACAGACTACACACCTCCGCACTCTAATTCTCAGGTCATACCGTTTAATTTTAAAACTGCAAAATGTGTGTTACATTCCACTTATACCTGCACTCGTTGAATAATTCATCACATCTCTATCAATGTCTCTTAAAAATCACACAACACCACGATGTAAGTGGCCCTTACACTCTTATTTGTTGTGTGTCAGAAGCTTTCTGAGTGTGGTTGCCGTAGCGGCGATGCAGATGCGGGCCCCGTGGTCGTGTTTGTTCACCTGAGGGAGGTTCCACCGAGCCTTAGTCATGGTAATGGTGTCCGGAGGCCACCGAGTCTCCGGAATGTTCTACACTCGAGAGGGGCTTGTTGCCATGGGGAAACTGCGCCAAAGATTCTGAGCCATGGGTTCTGCTCAACATTATCGTCTCTGATTATGCAATCGCCTCGTGAAAGCTCTGGTGGAGGTTTGAGTGATGAGCAACATTTAGGTTATGTCTTGCCAGGTTACTCAGGCCACATATGAGTTTGGCAGCACTAACAGCTGGTGCCATGTTAAATAGATAGATATTTAGATAGATGGTTCCTCTCTGTGTCTTCCTGCAGGTTGTAAATTGATGTTTACTGATCGGAATACAAAAGATAACACTCTCTCTCTCTCTCTCTTTCTCTCTCTCTCTCTCTCTCTCTCTCTCTCTCTCAAACAAATATTCTCTTTATCCCTCTCAGGCAGAGGAGAATCTTTTCTGAGTCAGTTGTAAAAAGTCAGATCAGAGTCACTCCTTGGTTTTTTAAGGAGCTGCAGTGTAGCAGCTGCCTTTTCAGACAAATATTTACCACTCCACTTTCTGCAGTTTCACTGCTGCCTCGTGCCCACGGCTTGATAAGCACACCATCTGGCCAGTTCATTTTAATGGGGCTTTTAAAGGACCATAAAGTGCCCTCCTGCCCATAGCAAGGGCAAATTTAGGTGTCCCCACGGCAGAGAACAGCACAGGATGAATAGACAGCGGATAAGCCAAACCACATGGGGCGGAATACGTACAGGAGGTCTAATCGAAAACCGTTTTCTTTGTGCTCTTTTAATCTCGTTTTATTGTATTTGTCATCTTCTCAGATTAAAGCAGTCATTCTTGAACCAAGCCCCGCCGCAAATGGGTTTAAATAAAAACTGATATTGAACACGTACATTCATCTGAATATGGATTTTGGCTTTGGATTCATCTCCACACCTGACTGTGCTGGTTTTGATTTAGCTTATCGTGTTCCTCTGCACTTCAAAGGTTATTCTTATGTGTGTGAGGCGAATGGGTGTCAGACATTTGTATTGGTTTGTTCTTTTTAGAGATGCCTGTGTTGTAACAGGCATCATTTCTCAGAAAATCGGAGCACGTTGCTATTGGAAACACCAGTTGATGAGGCAGATGGATGTATGCTAACAAACACAGCTCTGCTGCAAATTAGCCCGTGTCCTTGAGCCATGGAGTTTACACACACAGAGAGACAGTAAAGCCAGGGGAAGAAGCTTCTGGCATTGAAAGAGAGGAAACTTTCTTGTATGGAACAGGAATTCTAACAAAAAAAGGAATGCAAAATATATTTTTTAATGATTAAAACTGTTGCCAGAGCAAAGGTAAAAATGAAATTTAGTGTGTCTGGTCTAGTCTCAAACCCCCCCTCATGCCATTACCTGTCGCTAAAGATTGAATTTTAGCCACTGAAATGGACAAAGATGAATAGACAAGGCTAGCAAGACGAGATAACGTTAGCAAAAGAGTGACATTGGGAACAGAGGTAACACAAAAGATGGGAAATGACAGTGAGAGAGAGAGGGAGAGAGAGAGGAAGGAAAAAAAAGGACAGACCTTTTTAAAGATATGACCCAGTGTGACCTTCAGAAGGGGGAAGTGAAGGCAAGTGGTGTGAACAAGCACTTTTCTCTTTTTCTCTCTGTTCTGTCTGTCTGCCCTGGGTCACTGATTAGGAAGTGAGCAGCAGCTGTCCATTCATGGAAACAAAGAACTCTCTCTCTCTCTCTCTCTCTCTCTCTCTCTTTCTTGCTCTGTGTGTTTCCTGAGTAGTCTCATTAATGGTGTGAGGTAAGGAGAAAAGCTATGTCACTCTGTTCACGGTTGAGTATTACGTCATGGAGACTGAAGGACTAACGGAGCTGTTTGAATTTTTCAGTGGGATTTGTTCAGTCATAATTGAGACATAAATACATGATCTAATATGGCTTTTTAGAATTACGTAAAGATGTGCAAGCTTGATTCAGAACATCCTCCATCTCTCTCTCTGTCACTTTCTCCCTCTCCCTCTGTCTCTCTCTCTCTCTGTCACTCTCTCCCTCTCTCTCTCTCTCTCTCTCTCTCTCTCTCTCTCCTTCACTCCTTCCTTTATAAGATATGCACAGAGAGAGAGAGAACAACATGCAGCAGGAATTGGTGCAAGTCTTATCAGCTTTCATAAATGGATTCTGAAAAAATCTATTAAAACTGTACTGGGGGTCTATTCAGAAACATACGTCACAGGCGAGACGAGAAGGGCCCGTGCTTCCTACCAGCCTGGCCAAATATCAGTCATTCTCCCAGAGACAAATAACAGTCAGTTTCACATTATCCGCCCAACCAATAAATATTCGCTTTTCTCTGTATTGTGTATATGGGGGTTCTTTGTTGCCAAAACCTCACTGTAGGTGGCTGAATGAATATTATGGCTTTGTCGGTAAAATATGGCTCTTTTGCATCCAGTGTTCCAGAATTTGTTTTACCTCTCCTGCCCGTGTGTCTGTTTTTCCTCTCCTTTGGCAAAAGCATCTTTAGCAGTGGCCTACTGGGGTGAAATGGGGGTTAAACAGCTGTCAGACTGAGCTCTGTCTCCTCTCTCTGCAAACAGAATGACAGAGAAATTGATTTATGGCCTAAATTGAATAAATGACATTTTGGCCAGATGAGAAAGAAAGGCGAGCTGGTTGAGCGGACACATTGCATTGTCAAGAGAGAAAGAAAAAAAACCCCATGGTCCAGAGCCATTGAATCCAGACACTTCTTCCCTGGGGGGTGGTGGTGTTGGGGTGTGTGTGTGTGTGTGTGTCTGTGTGTGAGTGTGCGTGTGCGTGCGTGCGTGTGTGTGTGTGTGTGTGTGTGTGTGTGTGTACGTGTGTGTGTGTTTAGGATGGGAGGGTGTTGTGTAAGCATAGGCTCATAAAGATACAGAGAGCAACTTTCACTGACAGAGAGGAGAACAGGTACAGTCGACACAATTGGAAGCAGTCAAACAGCCAAATTAATCTGTTTTCTTCCCCCCCCCCCTTCCCAAAAGCACACAAAATCTGAGCTAGGTAATTAGTGAGAAAAAAATACTGTTTGGATGACATAGCGCTAATTTGTGTCTTTATAATTTGTGTTTTCATTTCCTGCTCAGATGTCGTTTGATTTACCTCTGTTTATTGCAGGAAAAATTGACGCATTAAATGATGGGAAAGCTTTGGCAGCAGCAGATCAAATCAACACATGCTAATGCTGTAACCCCCCCCCCCCCACTGGAATACAGATACCTCAGTTTGTTCCTCAACTCTAAACGCGCAATTACATTGACAATGAGTAACTTAAAAAAAAAACAACTAACAAACCCCCCCCCCCCCCCCCCCCCCCCCCCAAAAAACCCCACAGACATAAAAGACATGAACAGGGTTTATGTGATTAAACTCTAGTTGAGAATTGATCCTTTTTGACTTTCACAAGATATTCCAAAGGTTAGTTTCTTAGATATAGAGGTTTTCCTCAGTTTCCGCCACTATAATGGTGACCTATTGATAATGGCCTAATGTTGGTGACTGTACTTTTCTTGGTGACTGTGTTTCAGAGACCAACACTGTTCATAAAACTGAGGGGCTAGAGCCTTAGCTTAAGTAAACCATTGGTGCTGATAAGCTGATAAGCTATCGTGAGTTGTCGTAGCACCATCCAAATGTCACATTTTGCATGTTTACCCATGAAAAATACGTTGTTTTTTTTTAG
Organism: Chanos chanos; assembly: GCF_902362185.1. Taxonomy (NCBI): domain Eukaryota; kingdom Metazoa; phylum Chordata; class Actinopteri; order Gonorynchiformes; family Chanidae; genus Chanos; species Chanos chanos. The sequence continues at coordinate 18,249,426 of NC_044500.1, read as the reverse complement.
CGAATGAAATGCCAAAGTACGCACTTCTCCTCAAACTATCATGTGAGGCCTAACAGGGGACACGGAATGAACATACCATGTCACCGCATGACAAGTCAAGATTTTTCCTTGTCAAAAAAGTTCTAGAGTTGGAAAGAGTTAGAAAGTGAGTTATTGCTTTTATCGACCACGAGAAGACCCCTGATCATCTCTGTCTGCAGAGGACAACGGTCAGTGATAGATGGACTGCCTAATGGTCCAGGAACTGAATGCAACGTGTCAGAACAGTGGTTCTAAACAGTGGCCTGAACAATTTTTCACTTTTCGGGTCAAGGTGAGCGCCTAGTCCAGGTTGATGAAGTGGAAGACCTGACTTGTCTGGTCCAGGAGAGATGAGGCAGAACTAAAAAGCTAAAAGTAACAGAGTTCCTGCGGGGTTCCCGTGAGAAATAGGTTCTCTTTGTTTACCGCTTTTTGGGGATTTAACACTCCCACAGGGAGTCTCCTTTTTCATGTTTTTTTTTTTTCATCAAAACTACTTGAGATGGCTGTTACCTCATCTGCCTTTGCTTTTTTTTCATCCTCTGTTCTCCTGTAAATGTTCCTCAAGGAGTTTTGACAAAAAAAAGCCAACAACAACAAAAAACCATCCACAACAGCTTCAAACCACACAAAAATATATCAGCTCCGTCTCCCTTGTGTGGCTACGTCACCATCACTTTGGCCACCTGCTATGATGTATTCAGCAATATCACAATTATTTATATGTTTATGTATTTTTTTATTTATTTTGGTCGGCTTCATTTCTTTGTGTGTTTAACTGCTCTGTAGAATTGAGTTTGCTGTGGATGAAGGAGAGGTTTCAGGTGCGCCGTCAGTGATGAGAGAGCAAAGCCTCCGTCTGTGTTATTGTTTGCGGTTGTCTCCTGTCAGGTGTGTGGGGGGGCGGGGGCTGGCGGGGGGGTCGCCTCCTGAGAGTGGCAGAGGGACGCGTAATGAGACTGGACTCAGTGTAATGACATGAACGCGTTGTCACGCAGGAGCGACGGGGCACAGCCTCCGTTGGCAGGTCCCCCGCTCGCTTTGCCAGGTTATCGCCATGACGCCAGTCACTCTGGCCAATTAGTAAACTGGGGAAATATCCTGATATGCACACACAGGAACCCAAGGAGAGAGAGAGAGATGTCTTTGGAAATGTTCCAGCGGAAAATGTGAAGAATGACAGCCTTTCCATGTACCTGAAATTTCTCTTTTTTTTTTTTTTTTTTTTTTTTTTACTGGCATATGGATATCGTTTGACAGACGGATCTTTACAGGGGAGGAAATGCAAATGTGTTAGAAATGTCAGGGAATTTGGTTTTTCTCTTTCTTACGGCCACCTCTACGCTTATTTTTATTCTCTTTCTCACACACACACACTCACGCACACACACTCACTCACTTAACATTCACAGCTTTAGCATCAGCATGGCGCCTCTGGGGCTCTGTCCTCGACCTGTTCACAGTCACTCAAGAACAATGTCCAGTTATTACACACACACACATAGACACACACACACACACACACACACACACACACACACACATATACACAACACACACGCACACGCACACACAAACACACACGTCATCTCCTGTTGGGGTGTAAACACATACACGTGTGTGTGTGTGTGTCACTGCAAACCTGAAGTCACACTGTACAAAATATAAAAATAATGAATGTGTTATGAAAATCATGTTTGTTAACTAATGTTCATAAACCTGTGAACATAACACAGGTTTCGAAAAGAAATGAAAAAAAAGGAAAAACTCACACAGAGGTGTGGCAATGCCCTGGAGGAAGTCTGGAGTGCAGCAGTAGGGAGTTGAGTGTTTGACCTTGCAAAAACCTCTTCATTAGAGAGGTCTGCTGTGGAGAGACAAGGTGATTCAGTCAAAGGGAAGTAAACACTCAATTATGATTCATTCTGTAACACACAGTTTACAGGGAAAGTGGATTCTCAGGAGTGCCTCTCCCAAAGAAACATTAATCACATCTGTTTGTTATTACACAAGAACAGTCCTGAAATTTTGTCAATGAATTTCCTTCTGTGAAGCGTGGCATTTTGTGTTTGTTTGTTTGTTTTTGTGTGATATGTTTTGTTGTGTGTTTTGCAGTAGTTTTCAGTATGGGATATTCACATGTGGTTGAGAGGGAAACCCCTGTGGTGCTCAGCTTAGTTCACATAGTCACACAGAGTTAGGAGATAGTCAGAGTAGACCACACTGCTGGATCAGGGCCACACACTAAGAGGGACTCTGTGTAAATGTGTGCGTGTGTGTGTGTGTGTGTGTAAAAGTGGCCCTTTATCTGTGTATGTGTGCGTGTGTGTGCGTGTGTGTGTGTGTGTGTGTGTGTGTGAAAGAGAGAGAGAGACTTAGAGTGTGACACCCCATCTCTGAGTCCAGAGCACTTGTAGTAGCGGAACTTATTGGCTGTTTGGGCTGATCTCCAGAAAGCGCTGTGTGTTTGCCCAGTCCTGGCCCGCAGCTATTTCTGGCCGCTGCTGTTTCATTTGGCAGCGAGTTCCAACAGCAGTGCTCCCACAGTCACCTTGTCTCCCAGTTTATGTTTTAGATCAAGCCGCAGTACCATTACCTACACTAATTAGTGGCCTTATCTGATTTATGAGACAAATGATTCGGTGGCAGGAGGTTTGGAGTAAAGAGAGGAGTGGGAGCAGGGTGGATTACTGGGGCTGAAATAAGGTTGCGGTGATTGGGTAGGAGGGGACGCTGGAAAAGGTTCTCTCAGTGGTTCTCTCAGCGGAGTTCCCGGAAAGGCTGTTTGGCACAGGGGATCATGGCCTTTGCCCTCTTTGTCGACACTATGTCCCGAGGCACTGTGACAACAGTTTGAGGAAGATGTCCTCTATGTAGGAGAACAGAGATGTTCACACCTTCTGCATCAGACACAGCCTCTGCTAGGGGGTGTTGTCACCCTGGGGCTGTGTCTGTGTGTGTGTTTGCATGTGTGTGTATGTGTGTGTGTGTCTATGTGTGTGACACCTTCCTCAAACTGTTGTGTGCGTGTTTGTCTGTTTGTGTGTGCACATGTGTGTGTAGGTGTGTATATGTGTGTGTGGAAAGGGACATGCAGAAAACAGAGGGCTGTCATATTTGTCTCCGTTTCCCATGAGTCTTTGCGTCAGTGCTACAGGTGTCACATTTGCAGCTCACTGGTGCTTTGCCTGATGAACAGCTTTGCTTTAGCGAGATCACTCCCCTCCTACACCACGGGAGAGTCTTCAGTGGTTAATGCTCAGTCTACGTCAGGAGTGTTTGGGTGTGTGTGTGTTTGATTAGATGTGATGTGTTAGGAGCACTGGGACATGAAGGTGTTTTTGTGTGCGTGTTTGTGTGATTTTTTTTGTGTGTGTCTGATTGTGTGTGTGTGTGTGTGTTTGCACATGTGTCTTGGGCTCTTTTGGGACAGACTTGCCTTTGCTATAACCACACCTTGAGAAATCTTCCATAGTGGATGATGTTTCTCTCCTACTCTAGGGCACTCTCTCTAACTCTCTCTCTCTCTCTTTCTCTCTCTCTCTGTCTTTGTTTGACTACATCTCTTTCTGAAAAAAAAAATAGACAATGACAATAACAATATCTTTTTTGTCTACCCTGCAGCCTTGCCTTAGGCCCTTTATTTTTGGCCCTTGGAATTTTATTTCTGAGGTGTATTTTATTTACATGAGATGTAAAACCTTAGCAGGTAAACACAGAGCACACATCTTTCTGTCAGACACTAATTTCTGTTCTCTCATTTGTGGAGATGCCAGTCAGTGTGTCAGCTCAGTTTTTGAATCAGTAGAAACAATTACGGATTTGGGAGAGACATGTGACTCTTCCACATACATCCCCTGGGCCTTGCTCTGCGTTGCCGTGGGGACAGTTATCCTTTGGGTTTATTATGGGCTGTGGCAGTGTTACCATGGCACAGAGAGAACTCTGGGAAATGGCATATAGACTTTACTGTAGTATCTCTTGTTGTTGTTGTTGTTGTTGTTGTCTGTATGTTATTGTATTTGAAGATTTTTTTTTGTACATAAACCCAATTACATCCAGTTACCTAAACAACATTACATTTGGTTTGTCTGCCCCTTGCAAACAAGCAGCTGGGGTAATGAGGAAGAGGTTAACATACATGCAAAGGAGGACGATCCCAGACTGGAGAGGTTTTGATGAATGAGCTCAGAGTGCGTGATGAAGTAATGAAGGCTGAAGGGCAGGGCCAGGCACGGATTAGTAGAGCACAAGTAGTGGTTGTCTTACACTCAGATAAGGCAGACGGGTGGATTGCTGTCACTCACAAAAGCCCCGTGGAGAATGAGAGGAGGGAGCCCGGGCTGAGAGACAGCTCCACGGCGAGCAGATTGGAACCACGGAAGAAGAAGAAGGAGGAGTGTCCTCCCTCTGTCGCTCAGAAGACAAACAAAGAGAGGAGATTAAAGACAAACAGGCTGGGAGAGCAGGCTACGAAGAACAGGTCAAACAAGAAGCTTTAAGTATGAGAGAAAAGCCAGTGTTTACCGAACTTTAAGACCGCTCTAGCACCACCTGGGCTCACACACACACACACACACACACACACATACACACACTCTCAGATCAGAGACTACAAGAAAGAGCTCTTCACAATTAAGCAGCGAGAAAGCGAGAGCAAGACGCACAACACTTTAGCAAAAATCATGTGAAAAACATGCTGTTCTCTTTTTTTCACACAAAGACTCACTTTTTTTTCATGTAAGATGTCACTGTGTGGAAAACTCCTTGGCAACAGCTAAGGACTTTGATTTGCAGATAAGACTGTTTAAATGGGGATTTTTGTGAGACAGAAACAGGGAAGAGGGGGAGAGGGTCAGATTCTAATTACGAAGAAACTGAGATACTGAATTTTGAATTAAAATGTCCAATTAAAAATTCCTAAGAGGGCATAGCAGAGGGGTGGCGGTGGGGGGAGGAGGGTTGGGGTGTTGGAAGTATGAGTGTCTCATCCAGGGGAAAGTACCGGTACTGTTTCAGATGACAGGAAAACAGTCCAGGCACTCAGGCACAGAAACAGATGGAGAGAGAGAGAGAGAGGGAGAGAGGGAGGGAGGGAGGGGCCAGTGAAAGGGGAATGGGGAAGGGAGGGGCCTGCATTGGGTTGTGCCTATCAGGTGGAAGGTGGGCAGTCGGTGTGAGCAGAGGAGGAGGGAGTAAGAGAGGGCCAGAGGGAGAGAGAGAGAGAGAGAGAGAGAGAGCGTGAGAAGGAGAGAGGTAGACGGAGATGCATAGACTCAGTCTGTCTTCCTGTGGCAGAGAGGTTGGTTTTGATATCGCAGTGCAGCACAGTCCAGCGTCCGACACACAGGGACGTAGGAACCATCGGTGGACGTACTCGGCGCCATGTCAGAGGCCGAGGCGAAAATGCACTCCAGGAAGGCCGGGATACGCGCCGCTGTCATACTCATCGGACTTCTCCACAAGTCCAGAAGGCAGAAGGAGAGAGAGAGGGAGAAGGAGAGAGACAGGGAGCGGTGGGTCAAACACTGATAATTTAGTTTTCCTACCTTTTTCTTTTTTCTTTTAGACGGGAATGTGTAGATAGGCTCTTCTCCTACAGACAGTCTTATTGTCATCAGTCGCTGGTAGACTGAGGTTAACCTGTTGACTTCCAGGTCATGCTGTGGTGAGAGACGATGTAGGTCATTGTGTGTGTGTGTGTGTGTGTGTGTGTGTGTGTATGCTCCTGTTATTGCAGATAATCCTGTAGTGTGTTTGTATTTGGGTCAGGATAAACGGCAAGACAGGGATGGGTAGAAAAAATGTTAAAAAAAGAACAGAGTCAAACAGGTGTGGGTGCATTCAGCTGTAACTTCTCATTGTATGTTAAAGGTGAAATGCTCCTTCTTCTGCTTAGAAGGTTCTTCACAAACCAGGTTGTTTTTTGTTTTTTGTTTTTTTTTTTTTCATAGAAACACGGAGAATGGAACAAACCAGGTCTCGTAATCCTTGGAAAAAAAAAATATTGGCGTAAGGAGAGGAAGTTAGAGGACAAGAGTAGAAGTGTGTTTGTTTTGTGTGTGTGTGTGTGTGTGTTTCTTCCTCTTTTACTGTTCCCTGTGACAAAGTTCTAGGAAAGGTCACCAGCACAGTGAAGAGGTTAAGGGCAAATCCTTAATTTGACCTCTCGCTGGAGATGCCCTGAGGTCCGCTTTGACCAATCATCTGTTTTTTTTCCACATCAGATCAAATGAAGGTTAGCTTAGCCTTTCTAGACCCTAGCTGCTACTTTCTAATGATCATATAAAAAAGGGAATGAAATCATGACATTCTCTGACCGTAACCTTAAGCATAAGTCTGTAACAGACTTTATCTAATTATTAATGCAAGAGATACTGACGTACTCTCAGACATATTGACGTCTTACGACGAGATTTGTTTCCGAAGATGCTATGGATGGCAGTGTTGGCACAGATCCACTTGACAAGTGGTATTGTGACCACAGGCGCCTTTAATTATCACTGAATTAACACAGCTGGAATCGAATCAACCCCTCCATTTAGCAGTGCCATAAAAGTGTCTCCCTTTTGAAGCTCAAAATTCAATCCCAGTATCTCCGAAAAAGAAATAGCTTGTTTAATTGTATGCGTGCTTGTGTGATGGTTTGTGTACAGCCAGAGTAGAAACACCTGCATGGTTTGGTGTGCATGCGTGCGTGTGTGTGTGTGTATGAGTGTGCGTGCGTGCGTGCGTGTGTGTGTGGGGGGGGGGGGGGGTCGCGTGATGGATTTTAGGGGGTTGCGAGTGAGGCTTTTTGTGCCATTCCTTTTGATTCCCGACTGATTGCAATGGTAATTACGAGTGCAGACTTCTCATCTCAAATCAGTGGGATTTTATGCTTGTCCAAGCGGAGTCAAGCACACTTTATTACGGCCCAGACTACGGTTAATGCTTGATTATTGCGCTTTTTAACAATAGTTACTCCAGTACAAGAACTCTTGAATGTTGTTGAGAGCTAGCCAGTCTCCTACCTTGTCATTTCCCTCAATCCAGTACCATCTCCTGGAGGATTTTGTAACATAAACAGCTTTTTTTGGTTTCCATAGCGTTTTCCATTTATGTTCTTGTTCTTTAAAGTAGATGTAAATGGTGTCCTTGATGGATAAAGACAGCTTTGATTTTTGGGAACACACAGAGCCAAAGCCAGAAAGTCTGTCACCACCCTTCCTGGGTTGTACATTTGTTTTGTCAAGTTTTGCTTTTTGCCAAGACCTTTTTTTTTTCTTTTTTTCTCGTCATTCATTCCTCCCATCAGTCAGTCACAGTCTGCTCACACGTGCTCTCTCTTCTGCGCCTTGACTCACTCTGTTTCCATTGCTCCTTCTTTTCCTTCATTCATCCATAACTTTCTTGCCCTGTCTGACACATAGCTAACCATCTGTATTCATTCTCTCTCTCTGCCTTACACACACACACACACACACACACGTACGCACACACACCCCTCACACGCACACACCCCTCACACACATGCACAGACGGAGAGAGAGAGAGAGGAGAGAAAGAAAAGAGAGAGAGAGATAGAAGAGAGGGAAAAGAGAGAGAGAGAGAGAGAGAGAGAGAGAGAGAGATCCTGCTTGTGAAAAATGTTTTGATTAGCAGCTGTTTGAGACTACTAGCAGACTGGCCTCTCTCCCCAGGTTAAAACACAAACCTTTGCGTGTGTATACAATGCATTTCTCAGTAGAGGACTTCATAATGGGGAAGTTCAGTGAACCATGATTTGCAGTTTATTATGCACATCTGCATATTTATAATTCACTCCATATGCATGTTTACCTTTACCTGACATTTTTATGATGCCACCAATCCCCTCCTCTGTGTGAGAACACGCATTTTATTGTCTCTGCATTCAGCTTCGTTACAGCAGAGTGACAGATTTACACTTTCACTGATGCTGAAAATATTGTGTATAATACACAGTAAAATACAGCTTATTACGCAACTAGCATCACTCATCGATAATGAGTGCCCACACGCACGTTAGTTCTCATGGTCTGTTCATTTGTGTATTTTTCTCATCCGCCGTTGATTGCGCCCCCCCCCCCCCCCCCCCCGGTTTACAATTCACCCTCAACAGATTGATTATTTTCCTTGATTAATCCATTTCCCTCTGCACATCTGTGTGTTTCTGAACATTTTCACAGATAACCACCTGTGTGTGTGTGTGAGTGTGTGTGTGCGTAAGTGCGCGCGCATGTGTGTGTTTACTCACAGGCATGTGCGTGTGTATGTATGTGTGTTGTGTGTGTGTCTGTTTACAGGCAGGTGTGTTGTGTTGTATGTATGTGTTGTGTGCATGTGTTTACAGTCATGTGTCCTGTGTTGTGTGTGCGCGCGCGTGGGTGTGTGTGTGTTGTGTGCATGTGTTTACAGGCATGTATGTTGTGTTTTGAGTGTATGTGTGTATTGTGTGCGTGTGTTTACAGGTGTGTGTGTGAGTGTGTGTGTGCGCGCGTGTGCATGTGTGCGTGTATCTGTGGCACTCTTAGTGAGCTGAATGCTAAGTGTAATGGATGAGGTGGTATTGTCTCTCTAACAAGTGCCCAGAGACGACTCGGCTGACAGATTGCATGGAGCCTATTTAGGGAGCGGTCGGACGCAGGATCCAGGAGGGTATTTTTAGACCACACTTTTTCTTCTCCACTTCTTTTTTTCCCCCCTGCTCTCCCTCTATTTCTCTGTCCATCTGTCTGTCTAACACCCCGTGCCATGACCTCTATCTCAGATGACTTATTCTGGTAAACTGGCAGAGGCAAACAAAAGCTAATGGCATTTTAACTCCAGACCAAAATAAAGAAATAAATAAATAGATATAATCAGAAAGTCAGGAGAGCTTACTTACAGATTCCAAAGAGTGCACCTCAGTTCACATCTGTGCCTCTTTTATCTATAGTGGAATCTCCTGTGGTAACTTCTCTATACTCACCTAACTGAATGTGACAATGGGGAGAAGTTTCCAAGCATATGAGAGATTTTATCTCTGCCCTTTAGAGGTGCGCAAACAGTGCAGGCTCTTGGCTATCATGCTAAAGGAACAGAGAGTTGATATGAGGAGCCGGTGGCTTTAAGTACGGTGTAACTGAGACACAGAGGCTGAATGGAGTTTGTAGAGGGGGTGCTGTGAGGGTTGGGGGGGGGGGGGTCAAGTCGAGGGGAAAAGAGATTGAATGTCAACAGGTTTCCTCTGCATGTCTCTGTATGGCTGATGTACGAGGTCGCGGAGGGCTTGTTTGTCTTGGTTGGTTCTCTTCTTACTTTGGCGCCATCTGATTTGTAAAATTGGTCTTTCTTTTTTTAGAGAGAGAGAGAAAGAGAGAGAGAGAGACTCATGGCCAGTTTCACACAGGGAGATGATTTGTCTTATTCCTTATTTAAATGATCTTTTCTGTATATTCTGTGTTTGCTGAATGCTAAAAGGTCTTTCACGCCTTACCTACGGTATATGTCATTGGTGGAAAGGGCTGTCAATAGCTAGTTTAGTTTGACCTTGAAGGAGACTTCGATAAACAACGTGCGCATTGAGCCAAACAGAGAGCAGTCAGTCAAACTGCGGAGCAGGACTAGACACAGAGCTGCTGACGGCTAGAGTCAGTGGGAGAAAAAAATCAGTGGCGTAGCTTCTTTAACTCTCTCAAGGGCTCTCGGCTTGTCTCATACTGATGATGTGTGGGTGTTTATTTGCAACTATGTAGGTGCTTGGATGCATGCGAGTGTGTCCATCACAGAACAAGACAGTGTGTGTGTGTGTGTGTGTGTGTGTGTGTGTGTGTGTGAGAGAAGAGAGAGAGCCAATACCCTGACCTTGTTAAGTGCTACACTCAGGCTTTGGAGGTGCTTTACCACTCTGGAAAAAAAAAAAAGTCATCGGCATGTATCACACTTCTTCCTCCTCCTCCTTCAAAGTCATTAGTCTCTCTTCAAAACATTACCCACAAACCCCCTCGTAGACTTTCTCTCTAAACCGATGCCATGGAAACGTGAATCCCCTTGCGTTTGCCCGGTGTACGCGGCTAATGGATGACTATTAATTGAGCTATTGATTAGAAACGGGCTGTGAGCTTGGTCCAGCAGCAGTAAAGGAGAAGCAGGTGCAAAGGGGTAAATGCCAATCAACTCTGATTGTTTAAGAATAGTCTACCAGCGCCCCACAAATACACACGCCTTGCTGCCAACACTAGTCCTTACTTCAGCTTTAATTAAGGTCTCCTCGCTTCACTTTAAACTCTTCTCTTTGATATTTTGTCTGTGGTAGTTAGAATCATTTGGAAATGTTTATAAACAGGGAATTAGAAATGTTTATCTCAGCTGTGCTGTCTGGTGGAAAATGTAGTCAGTATGTGATATGAAAAAACAACAAGAAACTTTTTTCATTTTCTGTGTCCAAACTAAGATAAAAACCTGACTGGCTTTGGTTTCTATCCTTTATTTGGTCTTGCTGCTTTGTTTTCCTTATTGAGTTGTTTTTGTCAGCAGTGGCTGCGTTAGCGTTCTTTAACTCAGCAGGGATAAAAGCCTAAAGCGTTTTTCGCTGTGCATACCATCGATTTGTCTCTTTTTTTTTCTTGCCACCTTTCCATGACAATTCAGCATTGGTTTCTTTCCAAATGAAATTTTCCATAGATTTGTACATGTTCATTCATACAGACAGGTGTATGTGACAGAGGTAGCAGGCTGTTGTGTAAAAGCGTGTTTGTGTGTGTGTGTGTGTGTGTGTGTGTGTGTGTTTGTTGAGGTAACTGTCTGTATGTAAACCCTCTTATGGTTATGTAGTCAGTGTGTGTTACTGGGGCGCTTTGTGGCAGGTTGCTGGCAGGGCTGTGCATTTCTCCTTCCCTATAAATAACCTTTACGCTTTTAGGCCTGTTCCCCACAGGAAGAGGCCTCTCTGTCCCCTCTATAAACCAAGTCTTCAGTCTGACCACAGGGTCACAAGGATCCTTTCACAAAGGGCCACTGGTCCCTTCCTCTCAATCCATTACTCTCAACCATAACCTCATTTTCCATCTCTAATCATCGTAGATCTAATATATCCTATAATGTAGTCCTCCATCATAATGCTAAAGGGCTGTCTCAGCACACAGGCTGTCGGTTTGCTGCAGCGGGCTGGACTGTGACAAGACTGTCCCTGTAGTAAAACAATGAGTGCTCGCTCACAAAGGCATGGCCAGAACAGTTAACCATGCCTGTGTCTCTGAGTCAGTGTTTTTTTTTAATGAGACTGTATTTCTGATAGGAGCTTGTCCAGTCGGCTTCTATGGAGAGGTCAGAATGGGCATGTGTGTGGGTTTGTGATTGGCATCCAGTTCACAACTATTGAACTGAACACCCCCCCTTTGTTTTCACCCTCTTAATCTACTGAGTATTGAGTCCATTAGCAGAACTGTTTGGACGCTCTAATTGTGGGTCTTGGGAACGATCCAGTTCATTATGATGTTTTCATGGTGAAACACTCTCCTGTCCAGAAATAACAGCTGATATAATTATTCGATTAATTGGCAGCGTCTGTATCGACCGCCTATGGCCCCTGTCCGCTCAAGCTCTCTTCATGTTCAATCTTTCCTTTCCTCTCTTTCCCCTTTCCTTTCTTTTTCTCGTCTTCTACCTCCCTCTTATCGTTTTTCTTCTCCTCTTCACTGTCGTGTTTATTTAGCTGATGCACACTGTGGGCTCAGCGTCTAACCATCTCTAGGGTGTAATCAATATCTTTATAACATGGAGACATGTTGCCGGAACATTAGATAATCGTAATTGCTGGTTAGATGCAATTAGTATTGAATCAACCTAAATTAAAGTACCAGAAATACAACCGCACCATATCAAGTAGAGGAAGCTTATATCAAGTGGAGAAAAAAGATGAGAACGTCAGGGAACAATGAGAGAGGGGAATGTCCCAAGTTACCTTCCGTGAGATTTGTTTGTTTTCGTGTTTATTGGTTTTTGAACTCATTAAAAGTTTGAGCGAAAGACGAGGAAGCGTTGGAGGATCATCCCATCGCCGAGCCATTCACGTCATCTCGTTGGCGTTGAGCCGTCTCTTCGATCGACGCACATCCTGATTGAAAACTCTGTGTCTGTGTAATCTGGTTTCTGTTATGCTACCTTTGTTTTTCTCATTTTTCAATTACATGCTCCTTCACTCTGTACTGCCCCCCCACCACCACCACCACCACCACACCCCAGCTCTTGTTTTCCCTTTGTCATGCTCCCCCCTAATACACACACACACACACACACACACACACACTTGTAGCGAGACAGTTCTGCAACAGAGAGAGAAACAAACACAAGACTGCACCGCACTGTCACCGGCTCACACCATCACACATTTTCACGTTCCCCTGACAGACTACCCACAGTCTGTTTGTACTTACAACCTGTTTGTTTTAATGATGTGGTCATTGTTAATGGTCAGCTCTGCTCTCTGCTGTGCTGCGTATACCCAGCCTAATCTAAATTCCATTACATATGCCTCCCCAACACAAACAGACAGACAAGACACAGAGCCTGCCGTTTTTCGCTTCTGACAAACAGCCTGAGTGGATTCGCACTCTAAGAGCGGGGACTGGAGCGTATTCTCCGAGGTCTGATGTGTGCAAAAACCCCGTCTGGGCTTTCATCTGTGGGAGCACTTTCTTGCTCTCTCTCTGACTAAAGTGCTATAAATGTGAAGGTACTAGTTGCAGCATAGGCCGACAGCTGACCACAGAGACAGTGGCGTATTGTCTCGGCGGGCTGGAAAAACCAGAAAAAGCATCGCACGCCCGACTCTCTTTGTTGTAAATGAAATGGGGGTGGGGGGGGAACAGTGACTGGTCATTTCCAGTAGCAGAGTTAGGTTCTGTCTTCAGCAGCCAAAAGCCAACCAGTCAGCAGTAGCATGGGCCAGAGTGAGAGAGAGGGAGGGGGAGAGAGAGGGAAAAGAGTTTGTTGGGTGTTAGTGTGTGAGTCTGGAATCAGAACAGTAGTGAGATGTTTTTTCACTGACGTTACTCAGATTGCTTCATCACGCTAGTGCCTTTTAAAATGGTGAATGGAAAAACACTGTGTTACCAATTTATAGAGTTCAAAGTGGATTTCCTCCACTTTCCACATGTGAATTTGGCTGTAACACATTGATCCAATTACATCCAGGTCGCTACCCTGTGATTACCACTTAAGTTAAAATTGAACTTAACTAATAATGAATAGATTAGAATAGAATAGATTAGAATAGAATAGAAAATAATAGAACTACCCAGGTGAGACCTGAGAAGTGAAATTCAATTTCTCTGCGTGAATTATTCATCGAATCCTTAATAATGTAACAGTATCTCCTGTCCGCACTCTTGGACCATGTAAGAACAATGGTTATAATGTCACATTACTTGGCATAAACATCTATAGCATCTTTAAGGACGCTTTCTTGTGACTCATGTTGTTCTATGAGTTGATTTCTCTGTGGAGTAAGACAGATTCAGGGCTACCGACACACTCTCTTTGGTCATTGTGTTCAAGTTTTCCATTCTTAAATTATCCCAGTCTTGATGGAGTGGGATAATTTAATTCTGGAGGAGTGGAACCAAGACTCCCAGTGAGGTGCCCAGTTACAAGTTAATATTCATGTCAGAGAAGGACATGTTCGTGACTAATTTTAGACTCGCGGTTCACCGGTCTTGGGTCCAACTCTCATTTGTCTCCAGATGAACTCTTCAAACTCCTTTTAATGTGCGATCACGTTCCTCCTAAGGAGCACTAATGCCTCTTCATTCCTCCTTTTTCCTCCTTTTAATGACCTCCAACAGTAATTCTGAGGAGCTAGCTACTTTATCTTTCTCCCTCTCAGATAAGTTACTCGCTACATACACGTGCATATCAAGCAACGCCGTGAACCGAATCAGAGATTTTAATGTTATTTTTGGGAAAAGGTTATCGGGTAGATAATCCAATCTTGATCCATTGTGACCGTGTTGTTCTGTTCTGTTCTGAGTTGCGTGTGTTTGAAGGCTCTTACTTTCTGTCCTTTCATTTCCGAGACTGGTATTCTCTGTAGAGTTGCCCTTGTATGCATGAGTGAAAAAATGCCACTCTGTAAGCCTGTTAGGTAATGAAAGTGTTGTTGCTCTTGCCTTGCTGATGTGTGTGTGTGTGTGTGTGTGTCCATTCTGCAGGAAACAAGAACTGCTGACCATCTCTAATGTGCCTCTCGGAGAATGTCCGCCATCGCCACCTCGCACGGCCCCACCCACCATGAAGGTAAGTTTCGTGTCTAGACCACTTCCATGCTTTGTTGCATTGCATGCTGTGAATGTCCAAGGTTTAATCACACAGACCTGAGTACAGCATTGGTAATATCCCAGCTCACTGAATGTGCTGTCATCACAGGCAGAACAAGGTGAGAATTCACCTCACAGGTACAAAACACATGACCTTCCAGTGACATGTATTTAACTCAGGCAAATTTTGATAACTAGTCACAACAAATGTTCCCCTTTTTAGTTCACCATCGCTTTAGCAATGCTTTTGAAAGTCTTTCCTGTTGCCTTACAAAGGTGTGATATCTTTTCATCCCTCTAAGTAAAGGTCAACTTTTCATTCAAGGTTCCTGCTCAGAGTCAAGCAAACTAGTTGAAACCGGTTGGGGTTTGCACTTCTATCAGGATTCTATGTTCAGTGTGATTTGTGTTTCCATCTCTTTAATATATTCAAGTGTCTAGAGTGTAATGGAAGGTGCCTTGCCGACACTGGGCACAGTGTGTGAAGGCAAACTGTACGGATAACAGGAATAAAATAGCCTCTATGACTCAGGCAGAGTTCTCTTAGGTGTCACCTTCAACTTCACCCGCCTTTATTGCATAATCACGAAAATCAGAGACAGGAAAGGAGAGGGAGAGAGAGAGAGATAGAGAGAGAGCGAGAGATAGGGGGATGGGTGGAGAAGGGCAGGGGGAGAGAAACATAGTGAGGTGGGGGGAAGGAAGAGAGAGAGTGAAAGAGGGATAGATGGTGAGAGAGAAACTGAGAGACAAAATGTGTGTGTGTGTTTATGTGTGTGTGACAGAGAGAGAGAAAGGGGGGGGGTGAAAATAGAGGAGAGAGGGAGAAAAAGGAGTGAGTGAGAGTAAGGAGAAATTAAAGCAGAAATGAAGTCAGCTCTGAAACTGAGATCATTTTACCTAATTATCCAATTAGGGAGGGACCATTCCTCACACAGGTTGAAAATAAATGGCTAGTCATTAAAAATGATTGTGATGATTTGTATGACAACGTGTAACACAGTCACCCTCCTCTTTTGAAATGGTTTCTCTCTTCATTGGGACATGTCCCTGCTGTGCAGTATGATGGGGTTATTAGTGGAATCTCTCCAAGTTATTATTTTTTTAACATCCAGATGACACCATGGTGATTCAATATTCTCTCTTCTTTCTCTCTTTCTTTCTTTCTTTTTGTTGAGTACTTGACCTGTTTCGATCATAGCTGAATGACTAAGAAGTTAATCAGTATGTCATCTGGTCTAATAGATCGATATAAATAAAACCCACTTCTTTAGGACCTCAAAGACTGCCCTTTTCTCTTTGTTCCAAATTGGCACTGATGTACCTTATACAACAGATCATTTAATCTCCACGGCATTGATTCACTGATTCAGAAGACTGAGTGCTGACATAGAGGGAAAAATATGAGCAACTCTATCGGCTGTAACTTCCCAGGACTAAAGTTGGCAAATTTTCACTGACTTTACAGTAATGCAGGTATCCACCACGTGTTAAAAAAAAAAAAAAATTTAAAAATTGCAGATGTGCCAATACTTGACATTCAGAGTGTTGAATCTCCTCAGCCTTGTCCTGTTTCTGGAAGTGTTTAAGCCAAGGCCTCTCAGGCTAACAGTTGTCTAATGGAATCCTCCACACCTGTCCCCCCCAAACACAGACTATGGGATTTAGCTTCCATTAGCACCTGCTCTCCAGGTGCTGTTTGAGAAAAGGTACAATGTGAAAGCTTCAAACCATTGAGTCTTTGTGCATGTATGTGCATGCGTGTATATAAACAGACATATCGTTTTGCATGTGCTTGTATATTTTGTATGCAAACGTATGTTCGTTTGTTTGATCCTTCCCTTTTTCTTTTTTTTTTTTTTTTGAAGACTTACTCATAGTAGTTCCTGTTGGTGACTGTTCCCAATTTAAGCCCTCTGTCCCTCTCCGTGAGGAGAAAGAGGAAAAGGAGAGAGAGTCTGTCTGTTACTGATAAGCTGTCTGAGTTTGTAGCACAGCTGGCTACAGAGGCATTATTTAAACAGAGAGTCAAAGAGAAGTGAGAGTACAGAACTTGATATACACATTTGCACACACACACATACACACTAACACATACACACACACACGCACGCACACACACACACACACACGCACACACACACAGACCGGTAGAACAGGTTCTGGGGGTTATTCACTGGCTAGTTGAATTTGGCTGTCCTCTCTTACTACTGAGTGTTGACGCAGGACCGCTGCGCATCGGAAAGAGGTACGATATGACTGTTATCAAAAACCACTTTACTGACAGAGAGAGAAGAGCAAGGGAGGAAGAAAGATAGATAGAGAAAGAGAACTAGAGAATAAGAGAGAATGAGAAAGAAAGAGAGACAGAGAGAGATTTCTGAGATCAAACAGAGTTTATCTGTGTTGAGCTGTATAAACAGAAAAGTTTGGACTGCAACACTCACTTCTGAGTGTTGTAACATCTCTAGTTGATATGGACCCATATAGAGGCACTTGTGGCTTTTCTAGCAGTGTGTTGAACGTCAAATTGGTATATACTTAAAACTGTTTCACCTTGACGGACTGAACAGTGTTTGGATGAATCCGTTTCATGCTGAAGGGGGGAATAGAGCGTTATAATCCTTTATGTAAACACCCGCCAATATGAGAGCCTAAACGACAGACTTAGTAACTGTCAAGGATGTGTAACTGTATACTGGCCATTACAATGACAATAACTGTTAATAAAATTAGAATGCGCTTCAATGGACTGTCAAAGTTTTGCGAACACAGGTAGGTGACATAGGCAAATGTGCTTGTCAGAGCTTTTGAAAGAAAAAAATTGAAAAGAAAAAACAGCAGAACAAATGAAACAGGTTTGGGTGTGTTTTGAGAAAGAGTTGAACCCATGCTTGTGAAGAGCTGTGTTTACACTGTATTTTTCAGAGTATTTAGACAAATGTGTGCGTGCGTGCGTGTGTGTGAGTATGCGTGTACATGTGCACGTGTGTGAGTGTGCATGTGTGCATACAAGTGCGCGTGTGTGTGAGCGTGAATGTGCGTGTGCATTTGTGCATGTGCGTGCGTGTGCATGTGTGTGTGTGTGTGTACATGTGTCTGTCCGAGCCCTGGACTGTGGGACAGTGAGGGAAGCAGACTGCTTTGACCATCTGTGGGCATCAATAGGTCACAGTGGGTCAATAGTTCAGTGTTTCAGTGTAGCTGGAGTTCTGGAGCACTGTGTCTTCACCATGACTCAGACGTTTGGTGCTGTCTGATCCTCTCAATCACTGTGGGCTGGACTAGGGCCCAGATGCTGTCTGGCTTTATTTCTTTATTGACTTTCTGTTTTCATTTATTTACGACACTTCCTTCAATGCCCTTTAATCTTTCCTGCATTATGATAGGCATGAGTGCGTGGGTAATTTTTGCATTACTCCCTCTAGCATTTTGACTTAAAACTGCCTTCATTTTCATGTTTTCTTCTCACATTTGGGCTTTCTCTTGATAGTTAGAGTTACAATCCTGATCAGTGTTTTAAAATGCATCTTTTTGGACTTACTACTAAGTACAGAGAACCAGCTTGTCGACAGTTCCAGCAGCAGGGTGGCTAATCTGGAACCTGACAGTGGTGGAGTCAGCACGTTGCTAAGGGAGATAAGAGCTCTCTCCCTCCCTCTCTCTCTCTCACGCACACAGCCTTGTTGCGTTTGAAGGAACCAAGCTAATGCTAATAGGGCTAAGCTCCCTTGTCAGTCTGGTAGTCAGAGTCAGTACCCTCTGATGGCTCTGCCTACCTGAGTGGAAGCTGACTGCTGATTGGCTTCAGCATTGTCTTCACTCGCCCCTTCCCCGCTGCTGTGGTCTGACGTCTCCAAGGCTGTTTCGGCTAATGGTCCTCCTTGTAAGCTTAGCTTTGTTTACTTTATGGACTCACTGTGTAGCTTATGGATCCGTGGTGGGTTAAATATTAAGCCAATGATAACCTCCCTCTCTTTCTCCCTTGCTGGCTCCTCTACAGCTAGGCAGTCACCTTCTCTGTACACTTTGGTATGCTATAAATCTGTGGACAGAGGGGAAAATAGATTGAATGGCTATTTTAAACAAACTTAGACATTTTTGGTTCTCTGTTGTTGAGGAGCGAAATGGTGAGTTCCCAAATGGTGAGGTAAGGTGGCTATAACTTGTCCTAAGACATTGAGGGAATTTTTTTTTTGTCACTCAGTATTTAAATGTGTTTTAAATCTACTAAATCTATGACTTGCTTCGTTGGTGAAAAACATGAAAAGAGTGAATACAAAGCCACCAGTGGCTTGTTTCTGTACATAAAGGCTGTGACCGAAACAGCCATGCAACAGCATTAGGTCTGAGTAT
The DNA here is from genome assembly GCF_902362185.1 of Chanos chanos. Lineage (NCBI taxonomy): Eukaryota > Metazoa > Chordata > Actinopteri > Gonorynchiformes > Chanidae > Chanos > Chanos chanos. The sequence goes on along the minus strand of NC_044500.1, from coordinate 18,230,752 downwards.
TGTATGTTCATTTAGAGCAACTGTCTCCAGTCTGCACATCTAGATGGACTCAGTAGATCTTGTTTCCCTCTGAGTGTAGCTTCTAGCTTATGAATAAACACGTTTGTATGTCACAGTTTAATATGCCTGATTTGAGAACAGACAATAAAGGATGTTCAAGAAAGAGAGGACAGAGAGAGAGAGAGAAAGAAAGAAAGAGAGAGAGAGAAAGAGAGAGAAAAATAAAGGATGTTCAAGAAAGAGAGGAGAGAGAAAGAGAGAGGGAGAGAGAGAGATGAAAGAAAAGTTCCACTAGACAAGAAGTAGCTTTTATAAATGACTTGCTATGAGTTGTTTTGTTCTTCTCAGAAACTGTGTGGGGTGGCCTCAGTTATCTGTGTTTTTCTGCGTGGGTGTGAAAGGGTGTAGGGCTCTCTCTCTCTCTCGCTCTCTGTCTGTTGCGTGAACTGAACTCAGCAGGGCTCAGTGTATAGCCATCTGTTCTAACATGTGAAAGCTCTTGGTATTTGATCAAGATTGAGTGCTTTTCACATGCACATGTAATGCCAACAATAAGGATCCCTGTGTCTCCCTATTTTTCAAAAACCCTTCAATCTTTTATTATAATTATTTTTGTTTCATGATTCCCCCTTTTGTTATTCTTATGAGACATGATTGAGGACAGGTCTTTTCTGATGTGAACATGTGGTTGACAGGTTCAAACATAAGATATCAACATTATTATTAGGGAAAACACACCAAGTCTGCATGATCACGTGCTTGACACTCATACAACAAAGAAACCATAGAAACCATAGAGTTGTCTAATGTAAAGGGCAAACAAAACTGGGTTTATTCTTTTTTTGCGCAGCCTAAAACCATTAATTTTCTGGGAGAACAATGACAGCTTCTTTGGATATTGTGTGCTTTTCTGAGCTAATCTTTTTTCTCCCTTCTTTTTTTTCTTATTTCAGTCTGCTGAGTTTTTTGACATGCTGGAGAGGATGCAGGTAAGAATTTGAGATTATGATGTCTCTGCTTCCAGCATTCACGAGAGATGTTGTTCAGAGAGACTGGAAGGTTTCCTCATTTCCCATGATTTTCTTTTGAATGTGTCACGAAAGCAGCAGAAAGGGTGATTATGTTCGCCCTTGAGCGAGGAGGAGTCTGGAGTGCTATTTCTCTGTTGTTGGGAGACCACAGGGGCCAATCTTTGGCCCCAGTTGAATAATTGTTGCGCTAGCTGGAATGAACTGGCTGTTTTCAAAGGCAATTGATTTTCTCCACTACTTTTCACCGCAGTGAGTTTTAGAAGCAGTTGGGGGGGGGTGGTGGTGGTGGAGACTTTGGGAATGGTGATAGGCCCAGTGTACGTTGTGTACCAGAATAGCACATGGTACATGAGCAATATCATGAAGGAGCTGGATACTGCAGATCAATACCACCACCCCTCACCCCAACCATCTCACTGCTGTGAGAAAATAACAGTTGACCAATCAGATGTCACTGAGTTAGGCGTCCTCCGTTCCTGAGTCCTGTATGTGGAGTCAGTCAGGCATGAGGCTGACATGTGACTAGGAGAGCAAGACACTGAAAGAACAATGCTTAGCCTCAAATGGATAATCGTACAGTCCATTTCATATCAATACAGAAGGGCATTAAGAGAGAATTCAGCCCAAGGTAGACCAGGGAGTCTCTTTCACCATATCCAGAGCCCAGTCTGAGAGAGAGCCTCTTGTTCACTGGGATAACCAAGCTGACATCCTTGGCATCAACTCTGTGATGAATGAGATTTCAGTGAGGGCTTTAGCAGTCTCTTAGTTTGTTAAATGTTCTTACACTACTAAGAATGCCTTCACCAAAATGTCGGTTCTTGGTTCAAGTAACTCAACTCAAATCTATATTCACTCTTATTTATGTAGTAATGGTGAGTAGTTACTGTTTGTAAAAGGTTTCTTTTTTTTTTTTTTTTTTTTATAAGCCCGCCACCACCCCTCCAACATGGGAGTCACATCATACTTTTCTCTATCTTTTTTTTTTTTTTTTTCTCTTGTTTCTTCTTATAAATTTTATTGTGTACAGAGGAGACAGGTGGACAGGCAAACGAACAAACATGCAGACAGACAGGTGACATACTGTAGAATGACAGACAGCCTGGTGAACAGGTAGACAAGGAGACAGACAGAAGGACAAAATCAATGAAAGGTAATAAGGGAGTGAGGGAAAAAGAAGAAAAGTAAAAAAAACAAACAAACAAAAAAAAAAAAAAAAAACAAACAAACAAAAAAACACCTATACGTGGGACAAGACAAAGGACTGAAGCTGTGATGGGGGAAGCAACGCCAATAATTATAATATGGAAACAGTAATAATAATAGTAACAACATTGATGACCATAATACTAATAAGGATAACAACAATACTGACAATAATACTAGTACTACAGTTACTACTACTGCTAATAACAATAATAGTGATAGTTTCTTTGAAGTATGCGTGTGTGTGTGTGTGGGGGGGGGGGGGGGGTTAGCTAGCAGGCAAATTCAGTGAATCTATGAAAGGGGCCCAGATTTTTTGAAAGTATAAGTTTTTGTGTTGGAATGAAATTCTTTCCATGGATTTGTAAAAGGTTTCTGCTGTTCACTTGTCTCCCCGTTTTACTCTCTTACTGCACACCTGGCTTACTCCAGATCCCCAAAGCTGAGGAAACTAAAAAACACAAGGTCTGGACAGGTCACCTGTGGTAAACGTCATCATGTCAGGGCTGTGTGTGTGTGTGCGTGCATTTGTGTTCATCTTTACTGTGGAGGTGCTTGTCATTAAAACAATATATCGTTTCACAGTGCTACTCTGTTCTCTCGTGATCATTTGTCATCTCCTGCAGCCCTTCATTGTGTCCGCTTACTCTGTAAACCCTTAAATAACCATTCGATTCATTCCCAAAGCCTTCTGTCTTTCTTTGGACAGCTTACCTTGCATCTCGTTACACCGCATTGTAATTCTGTTTGCATAGTTTGCTATAAATCCATTAACAATAGTATGGGTATTAGTGGCAATTGAACCGTGCTTGACTTTTCAGCACATAGATCCATTTATTTACAATTCAACTGATCAGCAGGGTTTCCAGAGTTACAGAGAACAGCACATGAGCTTCACTGTGCTCTGATATCTGAGATTGTCTTTTTATTTGGTATTGTTCAGAATGCTTTTATTTTGTTATTATAATCACTCTTATTGTTGTTGAATCATTTGTGTTATTGTTTCTGTTCTGTTGTAAAGCTCTTTTTTTCCCCCAGTGTGTCCATTGCTGCTAATGATGTTGCAATTTTTAGTTAGTTCTCTTTGGTCGGGATCCTAGTGCGTTGACTTACGACTGTCTCTTTATCGCCAACAGGACGATTACATCCCTTACCCCAGGATTGAGGATGTGAGTTAACTTTAAAAAGCAGTCTTGTGCACAAACAAACACACACACACTCACAAATGTGCTTTTATGTCTACACAAATAAAACAAATTGCTTTATCTATTTCTTGATCATTTCATTCTCGCTGACGTTTTTCTACTGAGTTTTCGGTGATTTCCTACAATGTCATTGTCGGTTTCTTGAGGAGGACGAAAAATCAAACCATATCCCCTATGCACTTTATACTCGTTTCTAGGTGCTGGAGAAAGGGGGTCCATATCCGCAGGTGATTCTGCCACAGTTCGGGGGTTATTGGATCGAGGATGCCGAAGCCCCGGTGGGCACACCCACCTCTTCGGACAGCAGCTTCTGTGAGGAGGACGACGGAGAGGGCATGAGTCCAGGAGGAGGATTCGGCTATCGTCTGGAGTGCAACAGCACGGCGCGGGCCTACCGCAAGCACTTCTTAGGCAGGGTGAGCCATTTTTTTTTTCCTCTCCCTTTTTTTATTTTCTGCTGCGTCATTCAACTCAGGTAAGTCACGACTGTTTCAGCTACTCTTCCTCACGCTGCTGTATCTCTGTTTTAATTTTCCCCATCCCCGTTTCTCTTCAGGCAAGTTGACACAGACAATCTGAAATTCAAGAGTTATAGTCACACACTATCAACAGCACTTTAGGCTTTTGAAAATTTAAACTCACTCACTCTTCCCCCCCTCTTTCTCTCCCCTTTCCCTCTCTCTCTCTCTTTCAGGAGCACCTGAACTATTATTGTACGGGCAGCAGTCTGGGGAACCTGGTTATGTCCCTGAAGCATGAGGAGGCAGAGGGCCAGGAGTTTCTCCGCATTATGCTGAGGTACCTCATAAACCGCCTCATGCAACACTCAGAGCCACTCCTGCTCCCCTCTGTCACTCTGGCACGGCCCTCTGCATGAGCACTGTCAACCGTCGCTGTCAGTTTTCGCTACTGGGCCAATTTTACATACACCTGGCCGACGTTGAGTACCACCAAGTCAAAGCTAACAGTGAGCTCGCAGGATTGGAGAATAACGAAACCACCACGGCTAACTGACTTTTTCCATTAATGTGTGACAAATATACTCTACACTGAGAAATGTTGTATGGTGTTCCAGTGCCCATACAATGGATGAATAATGGATGAGGCGAGGGAGTCCTGTTTGGCACATGTGAATGGGTGTAAATGCACTTCTGTCGTTTCTCAGGTCGAAGATGAAGACACTCCATGACAGGATCTCACTGGCAGGACTTGGTCAGCTTCCCAGCGTTCCTCAAATAGCCAAGGTCTGTCTGATCACCTCAAAACCCGTGGCACGTTCAGACGGTTTTTACCTCGTCCGAAATCCAACACAAACTTCAGTCAGAGTTTTTCAAAATGTACCCATCTCTAGTTATGATAGCTCTTTGATAAACTAACTAAATTAGCTGAGTCATTGAGTCTTGATGACTGTGGATGGAATTCACTGTGGCTTCTGTTCCCTGTGTGTTTAAGGTGCTGTGTGAAGATGCTACTGGTCTAAAGTTCAACCCAGTCCTGTACCCCAGGGTGAGTGAGAGTCTGTGCCATGACTCACACCAGGCCTCTGTGATCCCCTTTGACCCTTTCAGATGGAGACACTCACATTACCATATATCTGAAAAGGACCCAGGCTTAATCCTTATTTTGAGAAAGGGTTACCATGCTAACATGTGGTCACTGGGCTTTGACTTTCCGTGCGGCAGAATAAGCTTGTCTGAAATGGATGCGAACGCAAATGGCAACCGTCTCTGCTCCGTTCTCCTCTGAACACGGTCGGGGGTCATTTGGATTACAAGTCCGTTTTTGTCGCTTTGCCCTGCGATCCATCTGTTGTGGCTGTCTCAGCAGAGTGTGTCTGAAATGGCCTGGATCGTCCCAGGGCTTATTTGGTCTCTGAGCCATGGCAAATATGAGTGGCTTTTTGAATTATGGAACAGTTTTGACACACATATGTTCTTCCTCCTCAGGCTATGACGCTGACTCTCTTTTTTTTTCTCTCTCTCTCTCTCTCTCTTCCAGGGTTCGCAGCTGATAGTCAGCTACGATGAACATGAGGTGAACAACACTTTCAAGTTCGGAGTCATCTATCAAAAGTTTGGCCAGGTGAGTGTGCCAGACCAAAAACTTTTTCTAAGCAATTCTTAAATTTTTTCAAGAAAACGCCAAAGCTGAGTAATACAGGTTTTCTTTACGAGAGGAAATGCTCATATTTCTGTGCCGATTTTTTTTTTTTTTTTTCGGTTTCCATTTCAGTTACGTAACTGTTTTTTTTTTGTTGTTTTTTTTTTAATGATTCTATCAGTATGAAGAACTCAAGGGCTGAGATTCTACTGCAGTTTAGTACTTGGCTCTCAACTCTCTCCTTTCTCTTCTCTCGCTTTCTGTGTTAGACATCAGAAGAAGAGCTGTTTGGGAACAACGAGGAGACACCAGCTTTCACAGAATTCCTCAGTATACTGGGAGAGAACATTGACCTACAAGACTTCAAAGGGTGAGAGAGAGAGAGATAGAGAGCAGAGAAGAACTCTCATTATAACACGCAGGCAACTAAATAAACTTTACACAATGAAAACGGACATATAGACCTCTCCTTTTTTTCTAACGCCTATACCAAACATACAGATCTGTTTTGACATTCTGCGTTCAGGTTTCGAGGTGGGCTGGACGTCTCTCATGGTCAGACTGGTTCCCAGTCTGTCTACACGGTTTTCCGTCAGAGAGAAATCATGTTTCACGTCTCCACTAAGCTACCTTTCACTGACGGAGACGTCCAGCAGGTAGAAATCCTCCGGCAGTATGACCTTCTCCATAATCTCTACCTTTCATCCCTGCTTGCTGTTTAAACAGTTCTCTTGTCAATGATTTGATATATTGTGCAGCAATTTTTATAGCGAGGTTAAAGATTAAACTTTTGATAAAACCAGTGACATAGTCAGTGATTGGTGCTAGACATCATTGTCACCAATCAACAGACATGTTGTCAGCTATCTGCAAGCTAATTGTTTCAAAATGGGCTAATGCCAATATTGAATCCATCTCCTTCTATTTTATCCCTCTTAGCTACAGAGAAAAAGACATATTGGGAACGATATTGTGGCTGTAGTCTTCCAGGAAGAGCCCACGCCGTTTGTGCCAGACATGATTGCCTCCAACTTCCTCCATGCTTACGTTCTGGTTCAGCCAGAAAACCCCTGTACTGAACACACAACATACAAGGTACATGGACTAAGGGGCAGAGGATGCATGCAAATACGAATGAATCCCATTGCTTCCCTCAGAAATTAACCTGTGCTGTTGATTGGCCTGCACAGGTGTCTGTCACTGCTCGAGAAGATGTGCCACCCTTTGGCCCGCCTCTTCCAAATCCTGCTGTGTTCAAGAAGGTGAGGGAGAAAGAGAGACTAAGAACTGTAATGTTTTCTTCCCATCTCCATGCAAACACGGGAAGAAAAAAAAAGTTGTTGATGATTGTGAAACTGATAAGAGTGATTTCCTGCAGGGGCCCGAGTTCCGGGACTACCTGCTGACAAAACTGATCAATGCAGAGAACGCTTGTTACAAGTCTGACAAATTTGCCAAGCTTGAGGTGAGAAGAAGAGGGAGCTTTGGGGGGGGGGGTCATCACAGAGTGGAGGAGGGGAGTGTGTCATTTGCTTTTTCTGTTAAAACAGAGGAAGTCTGATGATAGCTGTGAATTTGTCTCTCTCTCTCTGTGTGTCAGGAGAGGACACGGGCAGCACTATTAGATAACCTTCATGATGAACTGCACAGACAGACGCAAGCCACTCTGGGACTAGGCTCCGTCACAGACGAGGACAAGCTGGAAAATGGAGGCCATGGGGGACTGCTGGAGTCCTTCAAGGTGAGTTTCTGAGGGGGTGTGTGTGTGTCCACGTGTTATGTCTGAGCCTCACTCTCTCGCTACATGCCTCTCACACTCTCCCGATGACACCTTTCCCCTCACGGCAGCAGTCCGTTCACCTCCCTCACTCTCGCTCGTTTTTACCTCCTCCCTTCTGCTTGTCCCATGTCTTTCACTTCTCCTCTCCTCTTTTTCCACTTTATCTGACTGTGTGTTGTGTCCCTGTTTGCAGGCAGTGTGGAGGAATGTGTTCAGTACCCAGTACTCATCCAGCGGCGCTGCGGTGCTGATCTGCGCACTAGCTGTTACTGTTTACTACCATATTCAGCAGCTGTAGATACCTGGAAAAAAATATTAAACACTCCTAAATCATCTGATATGCAGTTTGTTGTTACTGATAATTGTTTGTTTGTTTGTGTACTTTTATATCAACAAATTTTTAGTAACATTTTTATAAAGACATCCATTATGGTCCATTGTAGAAGAGACTTATAAATTCCTTCTCAGTTTTCGCTAAGCACACTTCATATGAATTTTTGTCAATAAAGATTTTTTTTATCATGAGAGCAGTGGTAAAAGTTTTTTGTTTTTTTCCTTTTCATGTCAACGTTTCTCGCTGACTAACACATGGCGCCCTCTGCTGGATAATCATACTAATTTCTGTAACGACTCGCTCCGTCCTATAATTATGAGGCTAGAACTCGGGGTTATAAACTACCGCAGAATGACTGCTCTTTCCTCTACACTCCCCACAAAGAGATGAGCCCTTACTAACATTTATACCAGCTGTTTTTTCATCGTCACTGCTTTTTATCGGTTCATTGTTTTCCTACCATTTTCAACATTAACACCCCCCCCTTTCTATCTCCTCCGTACATCTCAGAGGGCTATGAGAGTGCGGAGTCACTCCATGGAGACCATGGTGGGCTCTCATCGGCACCGCAGCCCTGGTGTGGGAGGGGGCGTCCCAGCCAGTCTGAGCGGTGGCGGGCTACCGCAGAGCAGCGCAGAGTGCACGAAGAGCACCTTCACGGTGAGAGATCCCGACAAGGGCGAAAAAAAAGAGAGAGATAGGCAAAATTAGTTTTGCTCTCTCCCCATAATGTATTTGCGCTTAGCTCCAATGTCTACAGATACTTCTCTTCGATAGAAAAAATTATTCATTCAATTTTTTCTCTCAACCCTTTATGCTGCTACTACTACTTTAACAACGCGTTAATTTTGCGTTGCTAATCTGAAGGTTTTGTATGTGTCTGTAGCACATCTGCATGTATGTAGTGCTCAGTCTATCAACACTCGTGTATATTAAGTACATTTGTGCTGTTTTAGCCTCCAGTACTGTCGGCTAAGTCTCCTTTAAAGAGCCCAGTGAAGAGGCGCTCAGGCCTGTTTCCCAGACTGCACTCCAGCACAGAGAGTCCGTCTGAACGACAGACCCGCAGGTACCTCTTTCACACACACATTCTCTCTCTTCAGACCACATATTCGGGTCAAACTAGCATCTGTCTGGTTACGCAGTTACTCCATGTAAGTAATGCAGTGACTACTATTTGCAGCAGAGGTGCAAGTGTTTTTAAGTACGCTTCACTTACATGGGAAGCTCTAGCGTTGGTTTAATTAATGCTGGCGCTGTACTTCTTAGTTAAATTAAGAAACAGCAACTAACGTCCCGTTCTTTCTTGTAGGCACCGTCTGATGAAGTTTCGCTGTACTTGCATATAAATTAATCGTCTTTATTGTTTCAGTGACCAAAGGACCCCGGACGTGTGCCCTCACTCGCAGGAAGTAAAATCAGAAACGTCGTCTAATCCCAGTTCCCCTGAGATATGCCCAAACAAGGAGAAGTAAGAAAGTTTTATATCCCTTTGAAAGTCCAGGAGACGTTAAAATTAATTTAACCAGTCTCAGAACTATGCTAAATCCGTAGTTACTTCTTCGATACTTAAGATTATGCTACATCTCACATCAGATTAATCTAGTGGTCGTCATTTTGGCGGATACAGAGCAGGCAAATACTACGTAGTGTGAATTCAAAGAGCGACAACCTTCCACCGTGAGAATCTCCTGCTGTGATGCCGACTTGGACTAACTGTCTAATCCTCCCGTTTGCAGGCCTTTCATGAAGCTAAAGGACGGCAGTAGCGGCAGCAGCAGTAGACCCAACATCTCCCGCTCTTCCTCCAGTACTAGCAGTTTCAGTAGCACCGCTGGGGAAGGAGAGGCGCTCGAGGAGCTCGATACAGTGCGTCATAACACCCCGAATCCCACACACCGGAAGGCAGAGCGAGGGACAGGATAGATCAGTCATTTATTCGAAGTAGTTTTTAGTGGTTTTAGCTCATTTACTTTCACAGTGGAGTGTTCTATGATTGGCTTATGTTGCAGTAAAAGTTACAGTTTGATAATTGAGCTTTAGTAATGATTTTTAAGTTTCATGTCTTGAACTGCCATGTGAGCCAAGTTATGAATCAGTATGAATGATTGTAGTTGCTTATGGAGAGGGGTTTTTTTTAAGTGTGTCTCTAAAAGAAATCTCATCTGGGCATTAATTAAGTAGTGTAATTGCTTTGAATATTATGACATGTTTGGGCCAAAAATGGAACTCTAATGCAAAAGCTAACCTCTGGCTGAAGTTATAAAGATTCAGAACCAGCAATTATGTAATTAATCCTGCAGCAGCCACAGAGGGGTTGATGGCACAATTAGGGCTTAATAGCTCATTTAGCAGTAGGGTGATACAGCTGGAGAAAGTGAAGTGACAGGCTCATTGGTTTCTCCTGTCTTCCCCAGGGTGGTCACCCGAGCACAGCCTCCTCCTCTGCATTCAGCCCTTCTCTCAGTGTGGACAGCCAGGGATCTGGAACTCCTCTCATTATGAGTCGCAGTCCCACAGGTACCAGCAAAACTAATCATCTTCTCTCTCCAACAGGCTAATCATGTTTGATCTCTCTCTCTCTCTCTCCTTTTAATGATACCACACAAGTATTGACGATTAGTCTGACTCTGTCTGTATTTTTTCTGTATGTTTTTTGTTTGTTTGTTTGTTTGTTTTTGTTGTCTGGATGAACCCTAAGACGTGAAAAGTAAAACGTCACCCAGGTCAAACTTGAAGTTCCGCTTTGACAAACTCAGTCACTCCACAACAGTAAGTAGTTCCATGCACACAACCTCTCATTAATTAGAGGAAAGAAATTGAAAAAAAAAGTCAATCTGCATATTAACTGGAGATCTGCTTTGGACCAGGGTCACTAGGATAGACAAATGCTGCTGCTTGGATAAAAGGTATTCTTCTCTCTAGTTCTGTTTTCTTTCCTTTTTTTTTACCCTGTTCAGTGATCTTGCTGTGAGCATGTGCCTTTAGTTGTCTTGTCTGAGTTCTCCTTTCAGTGTTCTCCTCTCTTTGTGTAACTAACAACAGGGGTTCTGTCAAACGAATTACTTAAAAGCACTGTCTTTTTTTTTTTTTTCTTTCTTTTTTTTTACCTCTAGGCGGTGAAGATGTATAGATCCCGAGACTTGCTCTGAGGAAGGAGAAGGGACCACTGGCTTTAAACAATGCACTTGTCGTCAAAAATACATCTGCTGGGCAAATTTCACATTTTCAAGACTGAACCAAATGGATTGTAGCCCAGGAAAAAGCTCATAGTTTGATGCCAGGGATACATGGAAATTACACACAGTCTTAATGGAAACAGGTCAAAAAGTCACATTCATTGTGATTTTAACCCCTGTTTTACATCTTTTAAAAAAAATCATAACAAACAAACAAAAAACCCCAGTTATACCTTGCAGCTCATCTTGAGCTGAAAAATAAAAAAAGACCTTAAAAACAGCTTAGTGAACCTTTTACACTGGTTATCAAAATCTACACATATTTAGTAGCCCACCGATATTTTCAGAAACGTATCATACACGTGAAATGGAGCTTTTGGTTACGACGTCTGACTTGTGTCCACAGTAAATTGATATATTTAGATATTTAAGGCCATCATATGCCGTGACCCAGGTAGTGAACGAAAACTAAAGCTGCTGTTTACCCATTAGCAGAGTAGCAAGGAAGCGTGTTTTTAAAGTACCAAAGTACAGTACGGAAACAGAGATTTTGTCATGTTGGCAGCAGATTTTTTTTTTTCTTCCTTTTGCCTTTACAGTATATGTATGTTGGCAGACGTTTAGGATGCTGGTTTCCATTTTTAGCTTAAATGATCTGTTCTGAAAAATGGGAAGGATGTAAAAAGGGGAAATAGATATGGGGCTTTCTGCAGCTTTCCGTCTGTCACTTATCAGCTGTTATTCCCCTGATGGGCTCACCATAAAGTCAGTTGTCTCTAAATGGGGAGAGGGACGACCTTTACCATATGGTTACATGTATGACATTACTTTCTCACTAGTTGTTCGTATACTGGTATTATGTAATTGGAGTATAGTTACCATACTTCGCAGAGGCAGTGTAAGGTTTTTTGTTCAGATTTAACCGCAAAAGAATAAGTACACTTTCAGACCGATTAACAGTACAACTTGCATACCTTTCAAAAGTGAAACAAGTAATGTCCTGAGTAATCTATAACTGTGCAAAAAATGTGGAATTCACCCTGACGTCTTTAAAAACTGCTACGTAATGAAATGTGAAGTGAAAAAATGATGATGGGGTATCTTGGAAGACGTAGACTGTGGCACATGGAAACAACAAACGGTTGACCTCACAAATTGAAAACTCTGTTTGTGTTGTAGATTTGCCAAAAAGACACTCTTAATATCTCTTTTACATATATCAAATTTATTTTTCAGAAACAAAAACTGAGGGCAGATACACACTGAAGTAAAATTGGCTTTTTTCTGGCATAGGACTGAGTGAAATGCACTATTTGTAGAACTTGGGTGAATAAGTGAACATCCATAGTCATGTATGATTTCTGATTTCCATTCCTAACCATTTTTTTCCTTCTTTTTTTCTATTTGAATTTGTGGTGCACAATGACCAGGGCATTTGACTGAACAGAATGTTCTTGTTAATAATGAGGAATTTTGTTTGATAGACAAAGGTTTTGAAGTACTCCTTCAACAAGATATTGTTTATATAAAGACATAATTTATTGCTTTTAAGATTTGTGTTGATGTCATGTATAATATAATTTGCAGAGTATGTTTAAAAAGCTGAATAACTGAAGATAATTTAAAAGAACACACGTGTATATGTATATTTGGTTATGTAATGTGCCATTAAGAATTTATTATGAAATAAAATGTTGTATTTTGTGTCATCTTGCACCTCTATGTATCCAAGATTGCAAATTTACCCCTGCTGAAAATCTCTAAAAATCTCAGCCTTGCTCAAAGGCACATAGTTATTTATGCATCGGATGATTATGTCAGTTGCAAATATGAAATATTTGTACAGCAGTGTTACATTATTTTGTAGGAGAAATGAACACCCAGAGAGATCTGTAACTAAACACAAGAACACACAGACCTGAAAAACAATAAACTTCTAAACGAAGGAAACTTGTTGATTACAAATAAGAATTATACTTTAAGTCAAAATTATAGTTTTATTTAAAGTACTTCGGCTGATTCATCATTGCTTCATCGGTCCACAAAAGAGGCTCAGTGGTATTTTTGTAAATTGTTCATAACATGTAAAACAGGAGCTGAAACAGCGATTGACTTTTCCAGGCAGTATCAGGAGAACTGGAGAGAAGAGTAAACGGTTGGCTGTGTCGGTTCTCGCTTGGGACTGAAATTGTGCTGTTTCGGACGACCCACAGCCAGGGCCGCATAGACCACCTACAGAAATCAACGAACAGAGGGAAGAAACAGAAATGTATCAATTTTTATTATGAAATGAAACTATGAAAAAAAAAAAAGTTGTGCTTTCCAGAGAATACACAGAACTTACCAGGTTTTGTGGTTCAGGCAAAGGGTTGGCTAAAATTGAATTAAAAAAAAAAAAAAGTCAGTAAGGAGCATTTGAGACACAAGCCAGGCATGATAAAACAGTTCAGTTTTAATCACTAGGTTGTCTAAAGAACAGGTTGCCACATGACGTTAGCACAGCTGCATGGATTTGGAAATGAATCTACTCTTAAAATATTCATAGGAAATCCATCATGCCGTAGCAAATATAGCAATACATCCAAAAAAGACATATTACTGATAACACTATTAAACAAGATTATAGTTATCATTATATCCAGTTGTCTGTATTGCTGCAGCTATTATGCATGTTGCATATTTTTTGTTATGTTGCACATGATGTGTTTTTTGAGGATGTAAAACTGTGTGTCATTGCCCAGATCCTTACGGGTATTGTAAGAGCGAGGGGGGACCTGGGGCGGTTTGTCAGACAAGCAGCAGGCCAGCACCAAAGCCAGAGGAAAACACAGAGAAGCACCAAAACACACCAAGATCCTGTGAGACACTTTTCTCTGGGAGCCGACAGCTACCCACACACACACACACACATGTACACACACAGGCACGTATATACAGAGAGAGAGAGAGAGAGAGAGAGAAAGGACAACACTGGGTTACCTCTGGACCTGTGGGCAAAATATTTATAATAATATCTTGAGTTTGGTAAATATCAGAACATCTAGAAAGTGAAGTTGCTTTCTACGAACACATATATATCCTACAAGGGTTTGAAGAGGGTTTGAAAACTCAAACAATGGCACATAGCGATATCAATATCAGACAAACTTTAGTTACCTTCAGTTACATTGATGTATGTCACATTGACATATGTCACATGTCCAAGACTATTGGTGCCATCTGGCCATCTTATTTCACACATATACGACCCAGACTCTGACTGGCTGATGTTTTGAAAGCTGACCAGTAAGCTTGTCTGGCTGGGGGTCCGGGTTATGTTAGACAGAACCCGTCTGGAAGAAGCAGTTATTATGGTATGGGATCCTTCTTCTGACCGCACCCATCCACCACTCCACTTGTCTGCCCCACAGTGCCGTACATCACATGACAGTGAAACACTACCCCCACTTGGCACAGAGAGGGAACTGCGCCTTGCAATGACAGCTTTTGTGCAGTTTTCAGAGACACAGCCTGACAGGGAGAAAAATAGAAAGCAGATTTTAAAGTAGATTGTAAGGTGACATTTAAGTGTCAAACGATAGCATAAAAACATTTAAGCAATAAAATGAGGTTATCAAAACATTCATTAAATATCTACTCTGATTAATGAAAACATTGGTGATCTGCCTTGACAGAGAGAGGAAATCCATCATTGCAGTTCAAACCGAAACTTGCTTTCATGCAAATAATCAGTTGCATTTACAGAGCTTTATTTATTTCACTGAAGAGCTACCTAAACATGATATGAGTACAACACTGGAAAACCACACTGGCAATAACTACTGATAGCACAGCATTAAACATACCATTCCACTTACATAGCAAACTCACCATAGTGACTGAAAAAATTTGAGATAAAAGTGAGAAACAGACACCGATGAACAACTATGTCCATTGTACGATGTCAATATGTTCAGTGTTTCCAATCAGTGACTCTCTCTCTCTCTTAGGTCACCAAAAAGAGCCTAGGTTTGATCCATTTTCATACCTTCTCATTATTTTCAATATATTGTTCGAAAGAACAGCTCTGCGCTTGGCTTCTGCTGAGAATCCATTGTGTTTATGGGAAACAAGGAAGGAAGCGAACACTCTCACCTCCCCATGAAGATGGAAAAAAAGTTCACATCCTTTCCTGTAAGCAGTTGAGCACATTTAAAAAGCACTATTGTTAAGTGCATTCCACCATTTTCACCAATGGATTTCATCAATTACTGTTTAAATTTAAAAAAACGTCATGGTTACATTCAAAGGCCATTCTACATTCTGTGAATGCCTGTGTTTTAGTACGAAACACTGTGAAAGTTACAGTGGCTATGATGACTACTCAAATGTCTTGATACCTCTCAGGCATAATCCCACCCCTGGATAATAATCTGGTTATAACCTCAAAACTCTTTGTAGGAGTTAAAGTGTCTGGATATTGCAACCACTGATAACTGAATAACAACCATGGCAGGTGACTGAAACATAATCTGACAAGAGACCCATTAAAATATGTGTGTAATATTGTAATTCTCATTATATTCTACCATAACAGACTCATTACTATGGTGTTAGTCACGTTGTGATATGTTGCGTGTGACTTCAACTGGATACAGGGATAGAGTACTGATCTTCTGGTTGACTGCTGCTGAACTAATTAGCGCAAAAAAAAAGGGGGGGGGGGGAAAGGGGGGGGGGGGGGGAAGACTGATCTCTGTAAAACACTGGCATTCCGCCTAACCTACTCAGAACTGCGTTTCGTGGCATGTAGCGTATTTTCTAACACTTCAGTCCAAACAGCCTTCACATTCGTGTATACAGAAATAATAGTGACTGTATTTCCGCAGCCGGATTAATTATTTTAACACCCAAAGTGCCATTATTTCATTAGTGGAAGATCCCATGAGTTTAAATGTCTGTATGTTATGTTTCTGTGGTCTCGCTATGTGAAAAAGAGAACTGAAATATGCCCGTTTCATTTAAGGGAAGACAAAAACAGAACATATAATGTCTAAGTGTAGGACATTCATAAATGTCGAGGCAGTTAAACTGGATGATACACTAACCGTTAATGTTATACAACAATAAAATAAATACAAATTGTGCTATGCACTGGTTAGTAGTGGGTGAGGAAGAGAAAGTAAAAAGCAGCGTAACAACTCTTGCTGCAATACATTTACCTACAATGAATAAAGTGGACCCAAGCCTACCCTTAGAATTTCAAGGGAATGAGCACCAGTCCTGTCATCCTGCGAACGAGTGTAACTGTCCAGTCAGAAGTAGAATTTTATTCCATTTCCTGTTTCCGGAACTCCGAGCGGACTGATTGTCGGCGAATGAGATAAACAAAGACAAAGAACGCTCACTGACTTTTTTTTAACAATTTTGCAAAGACGTGCTTACCCCCTCTGGAAACATGGACACAGGTGTGTGAGCGCTTTAATCTTTACTCTTGTTTCGTTCAGTGACCGTCATTATGCACGTTCCATTGGAGCAAGCTAACATATAGCTCGTGCACTGCTTTCCAGTCAACTCCAAACTGGCGAACCCAGCTAACTGAAATAGCATAGCTTAATGGTTAGCACGCCTGTTAGCTCTCTCTTTGGGGTATAGTTGCATGCTTGTCGGCGTAGCTATACGACCAGGTTTTTAGCTGCGTGGCAAGTATTCATTTGGGTAACAACTGTATTAACTTAACTTTTGCACACTTCTGAAGCTGTATGCATCAAAAATGTACAGTACGGGGAGCGAAAGTTTGACTGATGATTGATGCCTTGTCCTACCTAGCGGCACACTGAAAGCTATGAACGATGTGTTTACTTTGCGCTTTGTCAGTAGTGTGTGATGAACTAAGTGGTGAATGCACTGTTTTCTAGTACTGTTCTTCATTTACATCCCCTTCGGCTGTCCAAATGTTTCCCTCGTCCCCCTGACTGTGTACGTTAGCTAGCTAGCCCTTTATATGTTGTGGTCTACCATCACCGCGATCATGAACTTTAATCTCTTTGTCACGCGACAGTTTACTGAAATGCGGCTACCATCGCGAATGTAGCAGTTAAGATAGCTAATAGCACTGCCAAGGAAGGAAAAACATGAAACACACCATACATAAAAAATCACAGCAACCAGTGCTGTTATGTAAAGTTGCAAGTCACCCTGTCAACATGCCTTTGGCCACTTCCCATAGATTTGCCACATGACACTCAAACTCATTCATACTTCCGCTGTAGCTTGGTACCGCAACGTATTTAGCGGAGATTACCTTACGTTGAAGACGCTCTTCTTTTAAATATTCATAAACATCTACACGGTTGTCCCCTGTTCGCAAATGAATGTGATGTAAGCTTTTTCGTATATATACATATTAATCAGTAATGTTTAGTGATTATTCAAAGCGTGTGAGGAAAGGCGTCTGACAAAAATTGTTCTCTGTGTTGTTTTTATTTAATAATTTCAACAAAGCAAAACAGTGCTGATGTAAGGACTGTTTTTCGGTGCACGCAATTTCGTGGTGAATGTTTAACAGCTGTGCACAATACAATGAGTTACCATACCTACAAACTTGGCTGCCCATTCTTAACTTTTCCTGCTTTCTGCAAAGATTTTTTTTTTGTTAGTTTTCATTGCTGGTAATGATTTGTGTAACATGTTTCTCAGTCCCACCCACAGTGCAACATTCTCTTTTATTCTATGACATTTCACCTTTCCTTTCCTCTTGTTGAGTATTCTCATCTTTCTGTTGTTGTGCGCTGTAGGCCTGAGTCGGGAGAAGATAACTTCCTTTGTGAAGCGCCTGCGGTCAGAGCCGCGTTATTTGCTGGCCCAGAACGTTTCCACCTGTATCGATCCATTAGAGGTGTGTTTGCACAGGCAGACGGTCCAGGACACCGTGCACATCTTCAAGCACTGCATTCCCACAGAGGGCAAGCCAGTCACCAACCAGAAAAACTCAGGTAAGTCAAACCAGACTCAGTCACCCCACAGGACAGTCACCCTACAGGACAGGATACTGGGTCAAACAGCCCACAGGGCAACATACCGTATACTAATATTTTATACATCATGCTATATACAGCATAATATGCACTGAAGGTTTAACAGACCTGTCGTTTGGATACTTGAAGCTAAAATGTACTCCCTTAGCTCTCCCATGTCTACAAACATGATGAATACACTGTTCTATGGTGCATCATGTTTTTGTTTGTTTTTTGTTTTCAGGGAGATGTTGGATCTTCTCGTGCCTCAATGTCATGCGGCTTCCATTCATGAAGGAGTTCAACATTGAAGAGTTTGAGTTCAGTCAGTCCTATCTCTTTTTCTGGGATAAGGTAAGGCTTGTTTTTTTTTGTTTGTTTTTTTTTTTAATAAGACCTAATTTTGTCTTCTTTGTTTGTGTACACTCCTGTTATATGGCCCAGTGTGAAATTATACCACATGACAGAGTGTGATTGCTCTCTTTCATTCTTTTGGTCTATGCCACTATGTGCCTCATTGTTTGACTAAAACCCCAATTGTGTAACATGCTTTTTTTTCTGTGGACCTTTATGCCCCAGTTGTGCATGGCTTTAGCCTCTCTTTATCTGTCTCCATTCTCTCTTTCTCTCTTCCTCTCAACCGTTTTCCTCGTCTTGTCAGGTGGAACGCTGTTATTACTTCCTGCATGCCTGCGTGGAGACAGCCCAGCGGAAGGAGCCAGTAGACGGACGGTTGGTCCAGTTTCTACTCTCAAATCCAACCAATGACGGCGGACAGTGGGACATGCTGGTGAACCTCATTGGTCAGTTTACTCCCATAATAGTTGTAAATCACACTTGGAGAGTTATAACTCTGTGATCCCTTTCATTCAACCATTCATTTATCTGAATCACTCCTCAACCGACTATGATATACTTCTATACCATCCCATATCAGCTTCTCTCTTGACATTTCACTGCGTGAGTTCTCTTCTCAGCTATCACTCATTGATCATATTATCTGTGTGACCTGTAAATGAACTGGCTCTTGTTTCTAATAATGTCTTATATTAACTTTCACAGTATTGCGGGTGGTCTGGAATGGTTCCTTCTGGTGTTTTAACACTGTTTTAATCTTTGCGTGGTGAATGGTGTGTTTCAGAAAAATATGGAGTCGTCCCAAAGAAGTGTTTCCCAGAGTCTCACAGCTCAGAGGCTTCACGTAGAATGAACGATATCCTTAATCACAAGGTTGGCTCCACTACTTTTCCTACGTTGAACAGTTTGTTTCTGTTTTTTTTTTCCCTGCAATAAAACCTTTTTTACTACGTTTTTCTCATATCACAAGTTCACTTCTCACGATAGCTTCTCGCAAATAATCACTCAGTTTCCAGGCATCATGACCTCAGAACGTTTTTTTCAAAGCTGTGAGTGTGTTACGGATTCATCCCTCATGCTTTATCATCACTGACGTCCGCATAGAGGTTCCTTTCCAAAGAGTTCACTCCCTAGTCTTGTTGATTTATGACAAGGCTGGAAAACTGCTGATATGGTTAAACTCTTTGGCACGTTGTGTTTGGAAAAGGCCTTTCATTTGTCTCAAACTGGTCTTAAAAATACATACAAAGGTCAGCAAGCACTAAACGCATCACATTATACAAAACTCCACCATCAAATAAAGCGATCAAACATTTTTCTTGCTGTCTCTTACATTTATACAGTTATCTTTGCTTTGCTGTTCAGCTGTGATTGGCTGTTTTATCGTAATGCTTATGTTTTTTTGTTTTTTTCAGCTGAGAGAATACTGTGTAAGACTTAGGAACATGGTGGAGAGTGACGCCTCCAAAGCAGAGCTGTCTGAAGCTATGGACACAATGATTGAGGAGGTAAGAGTGGGTTAGCTGGAAGGCTTCCATCTTTAGAACAAGCACATCACACCTCTTAATGGTGTGGCATTTCACAACATCGCCAGTGGAGGGCGCTATATGACAGCTATTTAGCCCTGGTGTTGGCTCGCGAGAAAAAGCAGAGATGACCGCACAGTGTTGGGAAGTGACTGCAGAATTGGTTTGAATTCCTGAAAGCAGTTCATTAGTTGTGTGAATTTTTCATTTGATGTGGGATTAAATGCGTTCCATGCACGTGTGCGTTTCCATTCCCGTATTTCATAGAGGAACACAAAGTTATTTTAAATCACAAATATGAAAAAAATCACAATTTGTCGTAGCATTTATTCAATATTCAAAACATTCTGTAAGTTTAAACAGTGCAAACCTTTTTTTTGAACAGATGATTTAAGTATAATAGAACATACAATTGCATTCCTTTGTTAGTTATTTTCTGTAATTGAGCTGAAAATACACGCTTTGTTTTGATTCTTGTATTATCAGATATGACGTGAACACTGTTCTCCTTAAATAATTAAACAGACACAAGACTAGATACCAGCTGTGAACCAAGACAGAGAACAAAAACCTCATTGCCTCCATCTCTGTTCACACAATGACAGGAGAACATATGCTGGTTATAGAGATTGGTGAAGACGTGTATATACGTGTGCTTCGGGGAGAGAGAAGTTGAGAGTGAGAGCACATCTGATGACAGACTGTTCCACAAACATGATTGTTATCACTCCCGCGCCTGACACTGGACAGCAAACTCTAGCGCTCCAGCGATATTGCCCTGGTCTCGTCATAGCCTGGTCCTGCCATAACAATATTGTTGTGGAAAGGAGAGACGGAGAGAGATGGCAGAGAGCGCTAAAATATCCTGCATTTTGCAACACGTCCAGCTCACATTCTGGCAGTTCTCAAAGCTTGGAACACCTCTGTTTAAACAGATCTGTATCTAGCACTGTCAGTGGAGCTGATTACGCAACGCTTTCGGTTTCCCCCCTCGTTGCGCTTGATAAGTTCCTTGTTTTTTTGTGGACGTATTTGTTTGTCCACCTGGTGCTGGTTTGTTTTCTGTATCATGCCTCTGGCAACGACAGAGAGAGAGAGAGCGAGAGAGAGAAAGAGAGACATGAGAGAGGGGTTTGCTTCAGCATGGTGGGGTAGGGGGGGGAGTCGCCCAGACATAACTTGTCCTTGCGGTTCGCAGAGGCAAGAATGAACAAGGTGCATGCTGCCAGCATGGAAGGAATCTATACATGTGATAACTCAGCTACCTTTAAGGATTTGTTTTTTGGTCTCTCACCACACATTTATGGTATTGTGCCAATATTACAATAAGCATATAAAGCCAATGCTCAGCTATCAAACGAGGCATAGACGCAGAATCTAAAATTGAACTATCTGTATGCATGGAGGTTGCGCACTCAGCATTCCCATGGAGAATTAATTTAATGCACACGGGTGTTTCAGTGGCAAGAGTCCTTTTTCTCAGGATTTCATGTTACACTGTGCTCGTGTCACTCAGGTAAAAGAACATGTGTGTTTGTGCACGTGTGTGTGTCTGTGTAGAATGGTTTGTGTGGGTGTTTTAGTATAATGGAGCTGTCACAAAAGGTGATTGCGATGTTGTTGAAACGACGATGATGTGTTTGTACTCTGGTGCCCTTTCCTTAATGAACATAATAGCAGGTGAGTTTTTTTTGTCTGTATATGTGTGTGTGTGTGTGTATGTACATTTGAGAGTCTGTGTCTGTGAATGTGATTTGATGCTTGCTTAAACATGGGGATTTGTGTGTGGGTGGGTGTGTGTGTGTGTGTGTATCTGTCTGTCTGTTTGTGTATGCCCACACACACACACATATGTAAATACACGTGTTTAAATGTTGATGCCTGTTTGACTGTCTTCAAAGCTCCCCGTCACTGTGACCTTATTTTGGTGTGTGTGTGTGTGTGTGTGTGTGTGTGTGTGTGTGCGCGCGCGCGCGCGCGCGTGTCTAGGGGAGGGAGGATGTCAGTCTGAGTTTAGGTGGGAAGTACTGATGTAGTGCACACTCTCTGTATGGGAGCTGGACAGTGTCAGTATCCCTGTGCTAAAGACTCTACCTCACGGGCCAGGACGACCACGCTAACAGTGAAGCCCAAATCACTGCACACATGAAAGCCATGCAGTACCTTTTATGTCTTCTCTGTGCAATGTCTGCCCAGACGGCTAACGTCACACGCACGCACACACAGACACACACACACACAGACGTACACACGCCCATGCTCCACAAACGCGACCATACAATCGTAGATCTACGAGAGTCTGGCTGCAGTGGCCATACAAGGCGTGTTTTCCAACTGTTTACTGAATATAAATGCTATATACGCGGGACGGCTCAAACCAAGTTTTCGTAGCGTATTACTCAAAAATGTCTTATTTATGCGTTGGATCTCAATATTTGACCCCCAGCCAGAAAAGAAATTTAGCTGAAATCGATTCCTAGGTTTGAGTTGTAACCCATAAAGTGAAATAGTCACTGGTTTTACCAGCACTGGTTTCAAAAGGCACTGGATGCATGTTTTGCCGCTTATATCTATGTATACCATCCTTCATCTGTTTGGGTATGTGTAGTAATAGTTCAATACATGACTTTTCTTGGAATCCTTAATTTGCAGATCGCATGTATTCTGTAGGCAGCTTTTGTTTTTTTGGAACTGTAGGAATTGACTTGAAATGTATGAAATGTATATCCCTGTTGTGAAAGGGTGTCAGTTTGTTGGCGTGGTTACGTGGTGGTTCTTTGTGGGTGGGTTTGTGTAATTATATGGGTTTTCGCCAACCCTGACAAGAGTTGCAATCCTAAGCTCAAATTTCTTCACTGAACTGCTGTGTTAGTGTCTATAAGGTCTCCATGTGTTTTATGTTTACAACACAAGAAAGTTTCAATCAGCCAAATCCATTCTTCACCACAACACAACCTGACTGCGCCCATGCATCACTTGATTATACTGTCAATTACATTTGAACTTGACGTGTGTGTTGTGTTGCCCAAACCCAAGAATAGAAGTGTGGCAACGGAGGGCGAACCAACAAACGTGCGTGAGGATGGCCGTGGTTGTTTCAGCAACCGACTGGGTCCCTCACAGAGGCGTGAATCCATGTTTACCGCGTTGAAATGATTACCAACAAAACGATTAATCATGCCACCATAGGGATTTCCACGTACATCGATTGCAGGGCTAACTGCTCACACCTGGACTGCATTGACATGAAAACGAACGATCGCAATGGGACATGGTCAGCACTCTGCTGCTATGCTCCCAGCATGAAATCTCTCTGCGTCTTCACTGCTAAAGGGAGAGGAGCTGTAACCTAAGAACTGCAAATGTTCAAGCAGGTTGGGACGAGGACCACCTCATCTGGGTTGTTTTGAGGTTTTTTTTGGAGGGGGGGGGCTTGTTTGTGTCACGTGTATATCTTTGTCTTGTGATCTGATTTTGCCCTGCAAACACTGTCTGGTCGTACTTCCTCCAGAGGTCAATAGCAGGTGATCCAAGACTGTGATGTCAGATAAGACGGTAATTCAAAGCTGATGGAATGTAACACAGAAACGTGTGTGGCCTTGTTCACGACTGGCAGAGCTCTGAATGCCCCACACAGCCATCTCAACCAGACTGCAAACTGGATTTTATTTCCATCGCTCCACCAAGACTGTTTTGGTGACGAAGAGTACGTAGGAGACTACGCACACGCACGGTCCGAGGGGAAAAAAACCAAAAACTAAAAAGAACCAGGAGAAAACAAACCTGAACTGTTTCTAAAATACTCCACAAACACACTCAGCAGGACAGCCGCAAATCCTCACGCTCTTCGTCGGAGAGAGAACTTTGTGCTCATCGCACGCTGCTCACTAAAAAGTCTCAGCTGTAACTGCTGGCTGCTCCTTTCAAGGAGGTTAATTGCAGTTTTTACAGGGGTCATGCCATGTCTCTTGCTGAATACAGTAAAACAGGAAATCTGAACTTTAGGTAGAGTCATGCAAAACCAAAGAGGACGGAGAGTCAGACGGGACTGAGTGACAAGTAAAAAAAAAAAATAATAATAATAATAAGAGAGAGGGAAGAAGGGTGTAGTCAGGTAAGGGAACTCTGAAAGACCAGCAGGGTGGAGGAGAAGGGGGAAAAAAAAGATTTAGAGCTGTAGTCAGTGTGTGTTTTTCGAAAGGCGAAAGATTGATGGGTGGCGTCTTGTGACCGTCTTGGCTGTTCCCCGGTCCGTCTCTGGATGAGCCCCTGTCCTTCCTGCCGTACTCCGCGGCTGGCTGGACGTAGGCAGGTGTTTCAATATTGACTCGCCCAAGCTGTGCTTACGTCAGCGTGCCCTGCCATTGTTTCGTGAAAGCGGCACATTTCAGAGGACAGAAAAAAAAAAAAGAAAAAAAAACGGACGCCGTTGTTGTGTTTGGATGGGACGGGACATTTATTTAACCTTCCAAGGAGGGGAGAGGATGTGGGGAGAGGGGCCAGAACCCTGGTGGACCAGGCCCTGTTTGTGAGCCTAGGGCATCTGGGTCCAACATTGGGTCAACAGAGGAAGAAAAAAAAAATGGAGGAGGAGGAGGGGGACTGGGCAGGGCTGGCATTCACTCGCCTCCAGAGGAGGGACAGACAGAGAAAACAAACCAAAACGTGAAACAGCGTCCTTAAGTGGACTGCCGAGGGAGAGAGACAGTCCTGCTTCTCAGTGTGAACAGAGGAATCTGTAATACACTAAAACTCTGAACAAATTAAAAAAAAAAAAAAAAGCTAATTTCAGCCAAAAAGAATTTCATAGCGCTATTTTCACCCTTTAAAGAGTTTCTTGCCTCTGTTCTTGTAAAAAGAGGAAAATACAAAATAGGATAAAACCTGTGGGAGGTACTGTTAAAGACGTTTTTCTCTCGCTCTCTCTGTGACCACTCTGCTGATTGTCAGACAAACTGCCCATATCAAAGACAGGTCATGACCCTCTTTTGAGGGGAAAGGGTATGTACTGTAGTCCCTAGGTCATTGGCAGAAAAGGGAAGGAAATACCACAGATTGCTGTATCAGTTTTAGGAAGGCAAATTCACAGAATTGAAAACATTTGGACTTAAGAGCAGAGGAAAAACAGACAGGGAGTCAGGTCCTACAGGATGGGGCCTTCTAGACAGAGTGACGATTTCCACAGTTTGGACTCAGTCCCATTAATATATAGATTTTACTGTTTTTAACTCTCCTCTGAGACTGAGAACTTACTCGCTCACCGTAAGTCTGAAATCTTGCCAACTGCCATCGCAGGTTATATCTCCACCTTCTATCTGTGCGGTGTTTTGAACTCCATGCACTTTCTCTGGAGTAGAAAATATTTTCAGATGTGACAGTGTTTACGTGTGCTCCTTTTTTTAGTTGGTTAATGTCCTAGCTTTGTGTGTGTGTGTGTGTGTGTGTGTGTGTGTGTGTGTATGTGTGTAGGTTTTTAGAGTGGCCAGTGTGTGTCTGGGAAGCCCTCCGGACACGATCTGTTGGGAATACAGAGATAAGGATAAGAACTTCCACCGTATGGGCCCACTCTCTCCTCAGGAGTTCTACAAGAAGCACGTCAAACCGCTGTACAACATTCAGGACAAGGTGCTCTCCCTAAACGACTCACTCACCGATTCACAAGCAGTCCGTCACCTGTCGTCTTTTCCTGACCTGCCTTTGTGCATCCCCCTCATTTTTACCAGCGATCTGTTCTCGCTACAGGTGTGTCTGGTGAATGACCCCCGACCTCAGAACCCCTACGGCAAACTATACAGTGTGGAGTTCCTGGGAAACATGGTGGAGGGGCGCAGCACGCTGTACAACAACCAGCCAATCCAGCTCCTCAAACAGGCGGCCGCTGACTCCATTAAAGACGGAGAGGTAATGGAACCACAAATCAGATTCAGGGTAGGCATTAGTGGCTCGTGGCCAATGGCCTGAGGTACTACAAGCCAGAGCAATGGTGAAGCGTGGCAGGGAAAAGACAGAAGTGTGGGAAAAGTGTGAAACGGTTCCTCTGTCAGCCTGTCAGACTCGTTCTCTGTCTCTCTCCCTTTTGCTCTGTAGGCTGTATGGTTTGGCTGTGATGTCGGGAAACATTTCCACAGCAAGCTGGGTATCAATGACATGAATGTGTGAGTACTGTGTTTAATTCCCCCAGTTCAACCTTTGTTTTTTCAACTATTAGTATATGTGTGTGGTCTGGAGGTTTTTGTATCTGTGCGTGTGTGTCTGTGTGCGCGTGCGTGCGTGCGTGTCTGCCTGTGTGTCTTTGCGTGCATGTATGCGTGTGTGTGTGTGTCTGTGTCTATGTCTGTGTCTGTGTGTGTGAGACTGAACGTGCGCTTTTTAATGCTCTGCTTCCTCTGATTAGGTTTAACCATGAGCTGGTCTTTGGCATTTCGGTGAAGAACTTGTCCAAAGCAGAGAGGCTGATATACGGAGATTCCTTAATGACCCACGCCATGATTCTCACTGCTGTTACTGACAAGGTACTCGACACACCCCTCTCTTTAACTCTGTCTGACACGGGTCAAGCGCCTGTCCTATAAAATCTATGACAACATTATGATAGTGGAATGTCAACAAACGCTTTAATCAGCAGCAGCTGTACTCACGATCGAAGGTGGGATTACAGTGTGAATGTTTCTTCAGGAATACAGGCACAGAAACGGCATCGAGAGAGAGAAAGAGGGAGCAGAGAGAGGATGTCGTGACAATGTGGGGAGACTGTTGTAATTTCATTAAAAAGCCAGTGTGACCAAACTCCCAGAGTGTGTTTCCAACTCTCTCCTTACGTCGAAAGCATGCGATGTGTTTACAGCGGGTTTTTAAAATTGCTGTCAATTTCCCCCCATAAGTGACCACAGCTGTGTCCAGAATTTCCATTCTCTCTCTCTCTCTCTCTCTCTTTCTCTCTCTCGCTCCCCACACAGCTGGGCTCGTGTTTGCTCCCAGCCACCGAGAATGGGGAAACTTGTCCTCCAACACCCTGCCGGCCAGCCCCAAACTCTACAGCACCCTTAAAAAACTAGGCACCCCCTCTGACTGGTCTCATTAATCAGCCAATAGACAGGCCCGGTCTGAAGGGCTGACGAAGCCTAGGGAAATTTTGAGCCCCAGTCAAATACACATATAATGACCCTCATCAACTGCCCTCTCTGTTCCAACACACAATGCGTCACACACATCAGACACAGGATCAGGGAAGTTGGTTTTTGGTTCTCATGAGATTTTTTTTTTTGTCTCAAATGTTTTAGATTTTCTTTTTGCCCGCTTTTTCAGATCCGTATTGGTACATACATGGAGAAACAGAGTAGCTGCAATATTTGGTTTCCTCAGCAGTAGGATAGGATATGGTTAAAGACTGTGTTTCCATCCAAAAAAGGAGAGACACCCTTGGGAGTGAACAACCTGTCTTTCAACTCAGCTGCCTCTCTCTCTCTCTCTCTCTCTCTCTCTCTCTCTCTCTCTCTCTCTCTCTCTCTCTCTCTCTCTCTCTCTCTCTCTCTCTCTAGGAAGGGAAGGAGGGATGCTATGAGAAGTGGAGAGTGGAGAACTCCTGGGGAGATGACCGTGGGAATAAAGGTGAGTATTTTCTGGGCTCAGTGACTCTGGGAGTCTCCACGCCAGCCCACTCTGCACTCTTTTCCACACGGTCAGTAGTTTACAGATATTTGGCTTTTCCACTTAAGGAAATTTAATTCAGCTCTCCCCTACCTCGGACTCTTTATGAGTTTATAATTGACTCTGGGCTGAGTGGAGGGCTGTATTGGATTTGATTCGCTTTGGTCTGCTGTCCACCAGCCTGTAGTTCCTGTCAAAAGACGCTTCCCATGACAGCTCCCTGGGCTCTTACTTCAAGAGACCAGTCTTGAACATGCCCTGATGTTATATTACATTATCTTTAAAATGTTTCTACATGTGCAACACACACACAACACACACACACAGACACACATCACTGTACTCCCCTTCTCAGTCCAGTAATCAGCGCCTGCATACCAGAGCAGATTATGAAGGCATTTTTGGCTGGGTTGGATACTGTAGGTCTGTTTCCCCTTGCACATTACTTCATCAGTTTCTTGAAAGAAACAAAAAAAAGAAGAGGGAAAAAAAGAAGGGGGGTGAAACCGTGAAGGCAAAACCCAGCTCACTTCATAAACTTTCATTTCCATAATATGTGACAGGCCCCAGCCAATGGGGACAAATTAATAAGTTGTTATTCGAGACAAATCGTAGACGGTCTGCGGGTTCTGAGCGGGATTTGTTTAACGGCTGGAGGAAAGAGGGAAGGAGACTTTTTTTGGCACTAAGAGAAAGAGAGAGAGAAATATGTGCGCGAGGTTACAAAGGTTAACACCTCTCAAATTGCTCATAACGTTTGTTTCCCCACAGAGATTACATTGTATTGTCATAAACTCTTAGAAAAACACCACTGGACAGACGTGGATGATTAATCAGTGTGACAGACCAGTAGACCTGAGAATAGGGAGCTGGACTGTTTGTGATGTTCAGATAAATGATTTTTGTCAGATTCTGCGTTAGCTCAAAATGGCCCAGTAAAACGGGCTGCCAAGCTCTGTAAATGACAGATTTTCTGATCGCAGAAGTATATTGAAGAATGTCTCTATATGCCTACTCTTGACCCCATGTCCTCAACCAATACTCATGTGTGGATCTGCCTTTAAAAATCAAGAGTTAAGGGCCCCGTCAGTTTGCCTCGTGAAAGTGTGTTAGTTCCGTCACTGACGTCGGAGCACTCTGTCTGCGGGCAAATCAGGGGCATTCTCTCACAACTTCATCATCTCTGTCTGTCTCAGACACGCCAGCTGTCCACCGGTCATTCAAAAAGCCGTCCTCGTATCTGCAGTCGTGTTAAAGATACATTGTGAAGGGGCATAAAACGGCAAACCTCACACACGGTTCTTCACGATCTGAACGAGAGAGCTAGAGACAGGGGAGGAAAGGAAACATGCACCAAAATAAAAAAAAAAAAAGATATTGTTTAAAGTTTTCACATGCTCTGTGACACTGATAAAAGCCTGTCTGTCAAGCTGAGTGAGATTTATCAGAATTAGAGTGGAAAAACAAACAATGAACGATTGCTTTATTGAGAATTTCCTCACACAACAAGGGGGCTCCCCTTTATAGGATATAACCCTCCGTTCTTCTTTTTCTCTCCATTTTTGCTGCCTTCAGTTCATAACTTGTGGGTTTTTTATTTTTTTTGGTGGACTTTTCTGGTGGCTATGAGTCTCGGCAGGGCGGACGTGACTGTTGGCCTCGAGATGGCCGAGAACAATGTGTAAAAACGTCTTATCGTCGTCTGCTTCCCGTTTTTAGCCAACAAATCACTCAATACGTGTGCTAACAGACAGAGTGCCTTAGATTTATTTAGGATTTAAAACAGTCCATTATATATATAAATATTTTTGGGGCTATATATTTAAGACTCCTATGAATGGCTGTTTTGATACGTACGGAAGAACAAGTGTGTTGGGACTAAGCATGGAGTTTTATCAGGGTGGATTCTGAAAGGCGAAAACAGATGTAGAAGGGTCCAAGGAGTGGTGCCGTTTTACTCCTTTTTCGCTTTTAGCAGAGCAATGGGGAGTGTAGGCAATGGTGCTGATGGAGGCAAAACAGAACTGGGCTGGGGAACATCAGACTGGGCTGGATAGGCAACACTCCTTAGCATTTTGCATCAGCCTTAAGAGTTACGACACATTCCATTGATCATGATGCCTCATGCAGTTTCCCATAAGATCAGTCTAAGTGTTTTTAGTCAGATATCTATTTATGACTCAGATTTCAAAGAAACCTGATTTTTCCATTCTTTTTCTCAAGAACATTCCCAGTAATTGTAATCCAAAGTGTCCATAAATCTCCTACCTACGTGCAGATCTTTTCTTGGTAACATGAAAAAAAAAAAGGAAGAAAAGATAATGTGATAAATAGGTGAAAACATGTCCTGCGAGGAGCTGTCTGTCCTTTGTTGGGTTCATGAACGGAATATCCAAATCAGATTTACTGAGAAAAAGTGGCACAGCAGCAGCTTTCTCTTCCGCCGCCTTTATTCTTCTTCATCCGTCTTTCCTGTGATCCTCAACACAGGCCCCCTGTCTTCTTTAAAGCCATCACTCCATTCCTCTCTTTATCTTTACAGGTTATCTAATCATGACGGATGAGTGGTTCTCAGAGTACGTGTATGAGGTTGTGGTGGACAAGAAGTTCCTGGCCCCAGAGGTTCTTGAAGTCATGAAGCAGGAACCTATTGTACTCCCTGCATGGGATCCAATGGGAGCCCTGGCATAACCGTGGAAACAGACAGCCCCGCCCAATCCGATCTCGACCTGGAATCTTCGACTCCGCCCCATTGCTCTGGTTTCACCTTTCCATAGACACCCACAACACACCTTGTTCCAGACAAATAATAAAGTTTTTTTCCCGTTTTTTTATTGTACCAAGATTCACTTGTCATTTTATTGTGTCCTTTCTGTTTATATACTAGCACTGCCAAATGATCTGCTTACCAAGAAACCCACTGTGCCAATGTGTATCTCTTACCACCGCTTTCCCTGTCTCAAAAAAATTAAAGCCACCATACTCTCATTTGCATGACAATAAGGTCTGGGCTTATTGGCCTAGAATGAAACTCTAAGCTTGATTGATTTTCCTGCCCTTCAGTCCAGTTTGTCAGGTGACTGTGTCAAACCACACCTCTTACCTTCACCCTTAGGTCGCACTGCAGTTTGAGACCTTGTTCACTTTACCATGCCCATGTTGTTAGCATCCTGGCGAGGTTGGGTTAATCCCTATTAGTCAAGGCGCATGTCCAAAATGCACCCAATTACTACTGGGCAAGTCTTACCATTATCTCCAGGACAGGCTGAATCCTTCCGGTCTGATTTCTGCAAGTTGCTGGGAAGGTTCCACAGAGATACTGGTCCATGCTGACATGAAATTACAGAGTTGCTCCTAATTAGAGAGTGGTGTGGTCATGTCCGTTTCATTGCATCCTAAGGATACTCTTGTTGGGTTGAGGTCGTGGTATTCCTCTGTGACTCAAGTGAAGTTAACTCTCTAACATGTTCCTATCGCTATTTTGACATACTGGTATTGCTGGCCCTTGGTCGGTAACAGAGCTCTGATATGATGCATTCAAACACTGATGTGTTTACATTGGGGCCACTAAGGTGTCTGAGGAGAACATTTCCCACATCATTACGCTACATCTCCCAGCTGTTGACGTCAGGTAGGGCAGACAAGTGCTGGTCACGTTAGATCCTGACTCTGATAGGAGCAGGAGACGACAGAGACCGTGATGTGTCAGATCAGGCAATGTTATCCAGTGATGGTGATCCCATCTCGACTTGAGCCCCTTTTGTTTGACAGGAGTTAGTGCAACGCACTATGGTCATTTGTTGCTATAGCGGCTATTGCTACTGGAGTCATTCAGGGCCAGCAAGTTCAATGTTCTCAGGTGACTTTTCCACACATCACTGCTGTTGTGTGTGGTTATTTACCCCATAGGTGAGTTACGTCTTACTTTATATGACTTTTGGCACGTAACTTTTGACCGTTCTCAACAGCAAGCTGTTTTCAACTACATCACTGCTGTTGCCTCTGCGTCAGCACCACCCTTGGCAAACCCTACACACTCTTATGTGCAAAAGAGGGGGTCAGTTTTGCCTATTGTCGTAGTCACCGGAACGCTTGGTGCCTGTCTGCTTGCCTTCCACAGCCAAATGACTCACTAGCTGTGGAAGTGAAACAGGGCAGCGCTCCTAATGCACTAACCGCTGAATGTATATCACACGAATCAGAAGGCCAGTGTTTCCCTTGAACAACTCTGGAATCCTGTTTTTCCAGCTAAGTACGGATTGATTTCCCCCTGGTAAACATGTGTGTGAACTGTTGTTCCAACTTGTGTCGTAGGGTGTTTAATAGAAACAGATGCCAAATTTAAGGTTGACTCGCTGTGAATTAGGGAATTTTACTGAACTGTATTAATGATGAGGTCCTGAAGGCATGGCAGGGTTTAAAAAGGCTCATTTGTCATTCCGATCTTTCTGGTTCTCG
This sequence comes from Chanos chanos, assembly GCF_902362185.1. Classification (NCBI taxonomy): domain Eukaryota; kingdom Metazoa; phylum Chordata; class Actinopteri; order Gonorynchiformes; family Chanidae; genus Chanos; species Chanos chanos. The sequence continues at coordinate 18,198,934 of NC_044500.1, read as the reverse complement.
ATGTATACTATTTTCATTACCTGCTCTTCAAAACTTAAACTGTTAGCAAACAGTGTTGAGTTACCTTTCTTGGCATGGACACATCAGGAGAGGTGGAGAATGAAGAACTATTAGACACACTATTAGATAAATCATCACAGCCCATCAGGATTTCCCATGAAACAAAGGTAGAGGTAATAATTCAGTTTTCCAGAAAAGTCTGGGAGCAGAGCACTACTGGGCAATGGAATGACAGCCTTTATATTTCCCCAGGGCTCATCAAGGTTAGTGATGGAGATGGACAAAATCTATCCCTCTTTTCGTTTTTTGATCTGAAGCGCCTTCATTTCACATGGAATACTCATTTTGGAGTTATTTGACCCCCGGGGCTAGAAAAATCACAGCCCTTGTGGAATTTAAAAAAAATTAAACTTTGGGTTGCAGGAAATTCCTTTGTGTTGTGAAGACAGGAGTATGTTAAAAGCGAGATCGTCTGATTTGGTGCTTGGTGCATTTCAACACTGCTCACTCTTTAATGTTTTGGCTATGACCTCCTCCCAGAACTCAAATGAGAGATGTCCTCAGAGCCTGGCGTGGTTCAATTTGTCAACACACATTAGAGCAACCATTGAAACCGCAAATGGAGAACTCCCCACTTACTCATACTAAAAAAAGAAGAGGTAAAAACAACAACCCCTCCCCTTCACTGGAACACTTAGTGGACTGGAGCGGATGGTGGTGGTGATATATGTGTTTGTGTGTGTGTGTGTGGGTGGTGGGTTGTTAGAAGCAATGCGAAATGAAGTTGTTCAGACTGATATGAAGTTTACGTTCAATTTGTGTGTGTTTGAACGACACAGAGGGTCCGATTGAAGGGAAAATGACCGTAAAATGCTACGGGAGTTCGGGATCGAGTTCTTTTGAGAGGGCTTTAAGGGACTCGGAGGCAAAGTGGCTTTTTGTTGGCCATGAATGCAGAGCAAGTGTACCTTTGGGCCCTTGTCGTAACACAAAGAACTTCCAAGAACACTTCATCTTTGCAGTGCTTTGTTGATGGCTAAATGAAAAGGGGATCTTGACTTTTTCCAGCTGAACTTCACAGAGAAAAACATGTACCATTGCGTGTAATGCAATGCAAGGCTTTGGTTCCCAGAATACCTGGTCTTGTTTGGGTTCAGCTACTTATCAAAAAGCTATTTGAGAACACAGTTAATTGCTGATGATGGAGTGTCTTATTCTAACCTCTAAAATCTCCATTAGAGAATGAACTGTTTACCTATTTTAAACTCTGCATCACTCTCTCCTCCCCCTCTCTCTCCTCTCTGCTTGCCGTGCTTGGTAGGGATTAACCTAGTAGCTGAGACAGATTGGAACGACTCATAGCTCCCTACAAAGCATGTGTGTCTGTATGTGTGCATGAGAGAGAAAGAGAGAGAGAGAGAGAGACTGATGTTTTGTGTGTAAGAGAGAACGACTGTGTGAGTACATCATTTAAATGAGTGTGTGTGCGTGTGAGTGAGTTTGTTTGTTTGTTTGTTTGTTAAGAGAGGAAGAAACAATGCTTTGTGCGATTTGATTGTGTGAGGTTTTGAAGAAAAGGCTTTCAGCATATATTAAGTCTAGCTGCGACATCATACCTTGCTCACAGATTTACACACCCAAATACACGCAGGTCATCATAGTCAACAGAACTGCCTGAGGCAGATAGCTTGGGAGAGACTGTGTTTGATCACAGCCGCCAAGCAGGAGAGGAAAACGATTCTGGAGCTTAGAGGAATGGAACTCTGTCTCTCTAAATGTTCTCAGAGCCGTAAATGCTCTAAGCGCGCGTGTGTGTGTGTTGTGAGAGAGAGAAAAAGAGAGCATATGTCCTGGTGTGTAAGAAATGAAAGTTAAGGAAAGCAACATGTGAGTTTGTGTATGTTTTGTACATGTCTCTTTTGACTCTGGCCTTGATGGGGATAATGAAATCCAAGAGAATTGTTTTACAATGGACTTCAGAGCTGCCTCCAGAACTGCGAAGGTAAGAAAGACCTCGGTCCTTGATGCTAATCTGTTCTCAACTCTGATCTGTCGAATTTAAGAGTTCTTAAGTACTTGAACTGTGTTTGCTCTGCTCATGCACTGCACGGGCACTTAGATGAGGAACAAATTAAAAAAACAAAAAGCAAAGATGTGCTTAGTTATGATAAAGTACAAACCTACTTTTCCCTAAAACTGATAACTCAGCTGAAGCAATTTCACAACTCTTGAAATACACAACCATTGTTCATCTTTAAATACACAACGCAAGTCGTGGGTTATGCTGTTACTTTCTCATGATTTGTGCTGATTTGACCCTAACATAAAACAGTGGCAGTTTGTTGTCGTCGTTGTTGTTGTTCTGTGTTTATAAGACAAAAAAAGATCACTCCTAATCCCAGCCTGGGTTTCTTGCTAAAGCTATTATTTGACATGACAGCTAAGCTGTTGTTCCATTTGGCATACCAGAGGGCACTGTCTCCCCCATCTGTACGCTCCGACCACATGACGCGGCCGTCGGAGAACTGAGCTTTTAGAAAAGTGCAGGGTGAGACTCTCTATGCCATTAAACAGAGACAAGTTCAAGAGGGGAACTTTCCAGTAAAGGTGAATTAGATCTTTTGACACTCTTTAAATTACCAGCGTAAAAGCCACGGACTCTTTTTCTGCTGACAGCCATCAGAGAGATTTAATCTCTTATTTCCTCCACCTCTTCATTCTTCTAGCACTCTATGTGAACTCTGTCATTCATCAAGATGCCTGTTCTCCTTACTATTCTCTCGTCCCGACCCCCCCCCCCCCCTCCTTTCTCTCTCTCTCTTTTCATCCTCATCACCCCCTGCCTCTCTGACCAGCTGCTGAAATACGCTTACAACAACATGTCTCAAAGGTCAGAGATTAATGTCTAAGCCAAATCAAGTCATATTTCTTCCCTGTCAGGATCAAATCAACTCATTCATGCCTTACCCACAATAATTTGATACTGAAAGTTACTTTCACCATATATTAGGTCCTGAATGTGATCAAGCTATTTAAAACAAATAGAGGATAACCTTTTTTTTTTCTTAGTGGAACTGTTTTTATCACAGCCAGGGAATGACTTCTTGGCTGGTTTGGTTTGGGTGACGTCTAAGCAAACTGTACCGTGGCCAGACCTCCCTGCAGACATAGGTCACCCTAGCAGCAGGATGTCTTGTGTTTCATTCGTTGGCTTTTGGGTTTTCTTTAGGTTTACATAGTGTGTTTGAGTTTAAGTCTTTTCATAGTGGGTTGCAGGGATTTTTTTTTTCATTCTTTTTCAAACACATGGTCAGAAACGGAGTCAAAACCTTAACCGTAACCATATCTGACAAAGCACTGTTTTGTATCTGACTCCAGAATGTTCATTTCTAAAGTCTGTGAAAAATTATTCACAATTTGTTATGCTTACTGTTTTCACTACTCTGCCTGACTGATGAGTGGCATGTGGAAGTTGCTTTTGTTTGCTCTGGATGTGTGTGTGTATGCGTCAGGACCGGCTGCAGGGTGCAGTGACTGTGAGGGGGCATTTGAGATTTGCAAGGGGGCGAACGTGTACATTGTGATTAGGGTACAGTTAAAACTGAGGGGGCAGTGCCCGCTTTTGCCCCCCCCCTTGGCGCCGGCCCTGGCGTGTGTGTGTGTGTGTGTGTGTGTGTATGCATGTGCATGCGTGTGTGTATATGTGTGTGTAGTGCATGTGTAGTGCGTGTTTGTTGGGTGTCAACTTCCCTCAGGATAAGAACTATTCCTCTTTGTCAAGCCAGCCCTTGCCATATCGTGGTTTGTTATTATTAGATATGAAGAGTGACAGTGTTTTTCTTCAAGTCTGGAATTATTTCCTGTTTTCATACTTTTTGTTGAAATATTTTTGAGTGATGAAAACGCCTGACTTATAATTATTTCTATGGCACAAAACCACAACTCATTTCTCGCCCAGATACAGCACGATAGCCAAACGTGATATTCCTTTGTTGTGTTTTCAGTCAACAAGTCATGTGTATAGTTGTTGTATGTTCTTTAAAGACTTTCTGGGTTCAAGTATGCATGCTTTTAATGAAACACTGTTATTGTTGCCAAACCTTTACATGCATTTTTAGTTACTTTAATTCCTATTTGTGTTTCTAAGCACAAGGGCAACCAGCTGCTAACTGAGATCTGAGTTGTTTTTTGGGTTTTTTTTTTTTCATAAAGTGGATATTCCTGTCCCTCCCTTACCAAAACAAAGTTGATTTGTTTTTCCGCCTCTGAAATGTGAAGGTAATTGAAATAACTATAATATCATTACTGGCTCTTGTGAATACAGGTAATTCCTCATTTGATCACATCGAGACAGGTACAGGTGGGTCAGACGCTGAGTGACAAGAAATGGAAATATTCATTGATGTAGAAGGTGTAGGGTTCAATCCAGGCAGTGGCTGTTCTGCAACCAATTCTGCCTTTAGATATAACGAAAATGTACACCACTTCCAAATTCCATGCATGGTCCCCCATTATTTGGCAAACTAAAATGTACTGGATTAAAATAGGGCAGGTCATCTGTAACGGAAAGGAAACATGCAGAGATTAGAAAAGGGCAATTAAAGAGAATAGCAAAACAAGAGTTCTGAGGATCCACCTGTGCATTAGTTCATGTGAAAACTGGACTATATTAAACAGCCATCAAGGAAGGTGGACGGTTTGCATGTGTGAAGGAGAGAGGGAGAAGCAGCAAAAGAAAGAGAGAGAGAGAGAGAGAGAGAGAGAGAGAGAGAGCAGGGGTGAAGGGGGTGTGTCTTTAGCGCTCAACACACAGGGACGTTGGTGAGTACCACCCTGCCACAGACCCCTGCAGAACTGCGAAACAGCTGCAAGGTAGGGTAGCTTTTGCATGGTGCCTATGGGTTTTTCCTCAACAGGTCTATACATGTATGTGTGTGTGCTTATACATATGTTTGTGCGTGCCCGTGTGTGTATGTGTGTGTTGTGCGTGTATGTTTGTGTGTGTGTGTGTGTGTGTGTGTGTGTGAGAGAGAGAGAGAGAGAGAGAGACAGAGAGACTGTATGTGTTGTATGAGAATTCTACATGACTCCTGATGTTTTACACTTCGTGATCCCCTGTGTAAGGTTCACTATTTAAGGGTTGATTACTATGTTTATAAAAACTTTTTTATGAACAAAGTAACAGCCTCCACTGGATGTTTTTAATTAGTGATCTACATAAATAAGTAATAATGGCAGTTTATTTAAACCGTAATCATAGTCATGGAGTCCATGGGACACTGGTGGTGCAGAGGTCTGAGTGAGATAAAGTAGTTAATACTTAGCAGTGTCCAGGCTTTTGTCACTGTAACACTGACATTGTGCACTGTTTTGATCTCCAAGATGAAACTGAAAGGTTTTTTTTTTTTCTTTTTATGTGAATAAATTAGAGTGATCTTACAAATCTGTCAGTGTTGCTGACAGATAAAGCTAAAGCTGTCCAATACGTCTCTAAAATTTTTTACAACTTTAGGCAATTGGTTTCTCGTGTATGGTATGGGTATTTACAGCAAGTGATGCATCGTCTCATATTAGCAACACTGTTTGTTTAAACTCATGCAATCTCCACGCTGTTAAACAACTGGAAGCACATAGTCGTCTCCCGATAGATAATAACAACATCACGAATTTGATTCACAAATTTCTCAGTAAGCACGAATGCCCTAGGCAAAAAAAAAAAAAAAGGTCACCTGGCATTTCCCGTCAACTCTTTGTAGTTCCACTTTCTGGGTATGGCTAATTGATAGACTTTACTCCAACCGGAGAATAAGAGCATTTTGTCCGATACCATTTGGAATTACGGAGTTCATTTAAAGGTAATTATTCTTGATTGGCGTAATCGCGTTCCAGTGGAATTAAACATTCATTTCCCCATAAATAACAGTCAATCTAAACGATTATTAACGACTGAGGTAGCAGGTCGTAATTATTTCCAAATGGATCTTTTCCTTTTTAAAAACGTTGCTTTGGCTGTCATCATAAATTTGAAAAAGTGCTGAGACTTAGTTTTCCTCTTTATTAGCTGCACACCTGAAAGACTTCATCGTTCTGTTGGCTATAATTTTGAATTAAATTGCCATGAAGTGCTCCTGGACTGTTAAATATACTTTCGACTTTTACCCTTTTTACTCATTGCACGACATGATTTAACTGTTTTTGGCAGATGCCACGTACGGAACGTGGCACAATTCAGTTTAGGGCAGAAAAAGTAACAGGAAAACGACAAGTTTTCATTCAGTTACGTGTATTTTTTTGTTTGTTTGTTTTGTTCTTTGTTTTTTCTTATATGTATATGTAGGCATGTTCAAAACAAACTGAGAAGCCCAGATGTCATGAAAACTTAAAAGATAATGTACTCAGCCTGAAATCGATTTCGATTTTTCATTTAAAAACGGAATGTAAAAGACGGGGATGTTTCACATTATATTGCACATAATCTGAAAGAAAACTACGGAAAATAATCTCATTCATGTAACAAAATTAGTATGCTATCTAAATCTCGCTTTGAGACACTGAGCAATCTGTGTAGGATTTTAGGCTGTAAATTCTTCCAAAGATTTTTTTAGGAGAGATAATTGATAACATATTTGACGAAAATCTACGTAGTTTCAGATTCTCAGTTTCACCAGTTTCACTTACCGTTCACACTGAGGTGGAAGAGAGAAGGCCACCAATTGTCGAATGTACCCGAAACCCATCACCAAAGTGTATTAAATACCAGTTTAATTTTTGGATAGTTTATCGCCATAACCTACAGTGTCAGTAGTTTTACACAAATATTACAAAAATTAATTGTACAAAATGAAAGTGACGTATGTCGATGTTAATCTGTAGCTATGCCAAAACTGTGCTCTAATGTGATCTCTTCAATTATGGAATAAGATTCCAAAATATTGATCACCACCACACGTCATTTATCAACGGTTTGTTCTGGTTGCACAGGTGGCCTGAGTTACATCTACGCTACATCTAAAATCACTACTGCTACAGCGAGCACTGCGATGTGAAACATGTATCTGACAATTTCATCTGTAATATGACATTTACAGACTAAACAGTGGCACGACCACAAAAGAAAGAGGAAAGCAAAAACAAACCATTTCCCACATCTGGCTGTCTAATGAGCCTGGCAACTGACAGATACACATAAGTGACAAGATCAATTAAGTCTTCTTTACTCAAATCCAAAACGAACAAACCGACCGGGTTTGTGTATGTGTGGGATATCTTCTGTTGTTCCCTGAACTTTCTTCCATACAAATCTTCTTGCTGTTACAAACAGGCTTCAGGCTGTTTATCATGTTTACATAGCCTATATACAGATTTTTTTTTTGTCTCAGCGCACATTCTGAGCAAACATACAATGTAAAGAAAGAAATAGCTGCATAAAGCCAATGCATTTGTTAAAAGATGCTAGGACAAGAAGAATCTGGTGTCGACACATAGTGAAGCATTATTCAGGATATCTTCAATAGAGCGGAGGATATGTTCAATCTTTTCATCTCTTTCAATATTCGATTAATTTCTCTGTGTTTAGTTTGTGTAATGGTTCTGTCGTTTGTCTTGTCGGTGCCTGTTTGGAAAGGCGAGCCTTTGCCCCATATAACTTTTTTTTTTTTTTTTTGAAAAACAGTTTTTCTTTCCATGTTCATTCTATAAGAGCACACACCAGAAAAAAATCCAGTGTCTTGCATTGTAGTTACAGCAGCAACACCAACAATGTCAAGGAGAAAGAAAATAAATAACAGCGTTCTGGCAAATCCCCCAGGAACAATTTTGCTGAGGCCTGTACAGATTTTGCTCAGTATTTTACAGTTTTAACTCCACGTGATCGGGGGCTGTTGCTGTAGGTTACCAGGTCTTCTAAAATCTCATTTGTGAAAAAAAAAAAAAAAAAAACTGGGTTCTTTGAAATCTCTCTGTGCTCTATAATTGAAGAGAGTGTTTTCTGTTAAAAAAAAAAAGAAAAAGAAAAAAAGAAAATTAAAAACTGACCAGTGTAGAACATTCTGGATTGGCTTACGTTTATGTCATGAATTGTATCCAGCGTGTTCTCACATTTTCCCCTTTGTTCTACAGCCTGGCACAATCTATTTTTCCACCTGGGGTTTTTAAAGACAACTGAGGAGCCAGTCTTGAGTAACCACCTCTTTGCATTAGTCCAACACTGCCTGCTGCTCCCCTTTTTGTGCCAAACCTTCCTCCCATATACCCCGTATCACCTAATGGGCGGCCCCTCAGACGGTTCTAGAAGTAAGCCATCGCAGCTAGTGTCGCACCCCTAACAGCAGCCATTGGATATGGAGATGAAACAGCCGGCGACGATGAATAGAGAGAACGAGTGGGAGAAAGAAAAAAACGAAGAATCGCAGGAGAACGGACGGCTCATGGCCGACAACGTCACGGAGAAGGGTCAGAAGGCCAACTCGGGGTCAGGCCAGGTCTCCAACGGTTACCCGAGCACGTCCCCGCAGAGCCCCAGGGAGGCAGGGACGGGAGGGGGGGACAACGGGAACACTCCCGGAGCGTTCAGGACGCTGATGGTCCAGCAGACATGCCTGGATCCACCCAGAGAAACCTGGAGCAAGAAGATGGATTTTCTCCTCTCCGTCATTGGATACGCAGTGGACCTGGGCAACGTGTGGCGTTTCCCGTACATCTGCTATCAGAATGGAGGAGGTGAGGAAAAAAACGCCTAAAATGTGGCCTAAGTGTAAAATACTAATATGTAAAGGCACTGCTGCTAGAGATAAGCAATACTTTAATGTCAAAGACATATCTGACAGTGTCGTCTGTGATAATATATATATACACATTAAAAAAACAAAAAAAAACCCAAAACAAATAAAAACCAGTGGCACAACCACAAAAGAAAAAGAGGGAAAAAAACAAACAAACCATTTCCCACATCTGGCTGTCTAATGATCCTGGCAACTGTCAAATACACATAAGTGACAAGATCAATTAAGTCTTCTTTACTCAAATCCAAAACGAACAAACCGACCGAGTTTGTGTATGTGTGGGAGCTCTTCTGTTGTTCCTTGAACTTTGTACCGCACAGATCTCCCTGTTACAAACAAGCGGCAGACTGCTTTCATTGAATTTGCAATAATAAAATCTTTGTAATTTCCTGTTCCACCATATGAGGGGAGTGTGTGTGTGTGTGTGTGAGAGCGAGAGAGAGAGAGAGAAGAGAGAGAGAGAGAAAGAGAGAGAGAGATAGAGTGAGGAGCTATTCTGTTCACAAGAAGAACCATTAATTGTATGGTTATTGTCTAATAACTTGGAGCCACTCAATCAACTGCTGTCTTTGCTTTCATGTCAAAAGCATACAAATAATTTCAAAGACAGGGGCCTGTCTGAACTGGAGGGACATTTTTTTTCCTTCTTTGTTACTCTTGGCTTGTAATATGTGAAGGTGTATTTTATCATTTTGTAAAGTTACTCATGTCTCTCTCTCTCTCTCTTTCTCTCTCCCCAACGTAACTGAAACTCATTTACCGCTTTCAACAGTTATTGAGTTTATAAGTGTGAAATAAGGACAAGGCAATGCACTGGATGTTTTCATTGAATCTTCAGCATAAACAGCAATCTTCTAAAGATCTTATGATCTTTAATGATTTTACGTTCAATCTGAAGTTTAAAACAATACTCTACACTTACAGTTTGTCCTATTCTCTCCTCTAAATTCCCCCGGTAGGTGCCTTTCTTCTGCCCTACCTGTTGATGGCAGTGTTTGGGGGCGTGCCACTATTCTACATGGAGCTAGCGCTAGGCCAGTTCCACCGCAGTGGCTGTATCTCCATTTGGAGGCACATTTGCCCCATCTTCAAGGGTAAGAACAGATCAGAGAAGGCATGAGGGGTGGTAAAAGACAGATAATTCAATCTCTTCAACCCCTTCACCAACTTCTCTCGAATGCCATTACCTGGCTTTGTTGATAGCTGTAACACACTCAAGTCTCTGTTATGGAAATTGTCACATTTACCTTTAAAATGCCAACCGCGAAGAAAAGAAACTGCATTTTTATGTAAATCCGACTTGTTTTAAATGTCATCGGACATTTTTTTTTTTTAATTTAACTGAAAGGGGCTTGAAATGGAGGACAGCTTTGAATGAGTTGAGTGAGATGTTAATTTCTCTTTGGTCCTTTTCCTTTTTCAGGTATTGGCTTTGCTATCTGCATCATTGCACTGTACATAGCATTTTACTACAATACCATCATGGCCTGGGCTCTGTACTATCTCCTGTCGTCCTTCCAGTCCACACTGCCCTGGACGACTTGCAACAACACATGGAACACGGTCAGCTGCACTCGGTACCTGTCCACCGACCGCAACATCTCCTGGACCAACACCTCTATATCTCCTGCTGAGGAGTTCTATACGTAAGTGCATGTAAGTGAGATTGAACCTAGGCAGGAGGCGCAACTTGGTTTGAGGAACTGACCAAGAGAGAAGCTTCAGTGGTCGGGCCTAAAGAAGGAGTTCAGGAAATACGAGGCAAATTAAAAATGAAATGTAGAGAAGGTTAGTGATAGGTTGAGGCATAGGTTCATGGTATTCTCCAGTGCTCCTCTGCTATATAAAGGGAATGTTGTTGTCTTATCTGCTGAGAAGCAGAGAAGAGGTCAGCACTGTTTTAAATGTCTGGACCTCTTGTGCATCTCTGCAGCTTAAGAGGAGATTTTTTTTTGGGGCGGGGGGGGTGTTGCCAAGGTTTACAGGTCTGAGATCTGCAGAGCCCCTCTTGTCTCTGTCTGGTGCTGGAATTTCCTGTTTTCAACACAAATCTTTCTTCCACATCTGTCTGTCTGCCATGTGATCTTAATCCCCTCACCCGTCACTCCTCCTGTCCTTCCTCGCTCTCGTTTGTCCTCTTTTGCTCAGTTTTATTCTTTTTTCCTCCCTCTTTAGCACCTCCTCGCGACAGCGTCTAAAGAATTACTTCGGATCCTCCAAAACGTTGTCTTTTCTCACTTTTTTTTTTTTACTTTTCTTTTTTGGCTTTGCTACCACTTACCTCTGATTCTTCTCTTTCTCTCTCTCCCTCTCCTCGCCCTCCTCTTCTCCTCTTCACTCAGACGGCAGGTGCTTCAGGTGCACTTGTCCCCAGGGTTGCACCAACTTGGGGCAGTTAGCTGGCAGCTAGCCCTCTGCCTTCTCTTCATCTTCACCGTAGTCTACTTCAGCATCTGGAAGGGGGTCAAGACCTCTGGAAAGGTGAGGGGGCGGGAAGAAATTGGGGAGCTCTGTATAATCAGTGTAACCTGCTGTAATCCACTGAGTCTGAGCTTTTTAACCGGTCTGGATTTTTTTGTGTGTGTGTGTGTGTGTGTGTCATTGTTGTCACAGGTGGTGTGGGTTACAGCCACCTTTCCCTACTTAGTCTTGGTGATCTTACTTGTAAGAGGAGCTACACTGCCAGGAGCATGGAGAGGAGTGGTCTTCTACCTGAAACCTGACTGGAAAAAGCTCCTCACCACCACAGTAAGAATACTACACTATCACACGTGCTGTCACGGAATGTATCCCTGTCATTTCCATTGCATCCCAAAGCATCATATCTGCGGTTTTTGTTGTTGTTTTTTTTTGCAGTGTTCTCTCCTTTTCACTTTTGTGTGTGTCTCTGTCCCTTCTCTTGTTGTATTTTAGGTTTGGATAGATGCAGCTGCTCAGATTTTCTTCTCCCTGGGGCCAGGATTTGGTGTTCTTTTGGCCTTCGCTAGTTACAATCCCTTCAACAACAACTGCTACAAGTAAGAGTCCCGGAAAGTGTCTTGTTTATTTGTCTTCAGATTCACGGCTTTCTTGGTACGGCCGTGCTGTTTTTCCCCTTTACCGCCTCCATCCTGAGCGACACACTCACATGCCCTTGCTCAGATATTTCGTGATAGAGGAATTTGGTTAAAACAGCATTTGCAAATCCCAGATACTAAAAAAAAATGAACTGAAGTTTGATGTGTGTAATGTTATTCTTTCTTTTTCAATGTCCACTTCCTCTCCCTCTTTGCCCTTTCTCACTCTCTCTCTGTCTCTCCCCCTCTTTCTCTCTCTCTCTCTGCATATCCAGAGATGCCTTGGTGACCAGTTCGGTGAACTGCCTGACGAGTTTTCTGTCAGGCTTTGTGATCTTCACTGTGCTGGGCTACATGGCTGAGATGAGACACCAAGGAGTAGAAACAGTGGCCAAGGATGCAGGTGAGCACTGCAAGACCTTATGTGTCTGTACCAGAATGATGACAATAAATGCTTTTCATTGTAGATGAGATTGTAATGCACAGAGCATTTGTCCAGAATGGCTCTTTTGGAGATCTCACCATGGTCACCACTCAAGCCATTGTGTAATTGTTAACTTCAATGATTTGTAAACTTAATTGATTTGAATGTTTGATTGAGACGCTCCTGTACTGGCCATTTAGTTTCGGTGGTTGTATGAGGGGTTTACATGGTCTGACCTTGCAATGAGGAAGAGCTCTGTCTCTTTCCACAGGCCCCAGTCTTCTCTTCATCATTTATGCTGAAGCTATCGCCAACATGCCTGCAGCCACCTTCTTCGCCATCATCTTCTTCCTCATGATCATCATGCTGGGACTAGACAGCACGGTCAGTCAGGACTCAAAGTCTCTCTCTTTCTCTCTCTCTCTCTCTCTCTCTCTCTCTCTCTCTCTCTCTCTCTCTCTCCCTCTCTCTCTCTCTCTCTCGCTCTCCCCGCCTTTTCTGTGCCCTTACTCTCGTAAACAACCAGTGATTAATGCAGACGAGACTTAATGAACGCTTGTAGAACATGTTGACTGTGTGTGTGTGTATGTTTGTGTGTGCAGCTTATCAGCAGCAAATGAGGGGGCTTTATTGTAAACATTCCCATTATATGATCTCCTTGCTGTATTTCATTGACAGCTGCTCCTCCCCCTCTTGTTCTATCCCTGACCTCATAAACCAGCTCTCCCTCTGTTCCTATGGTTTCTCAGCTGGAGTGACTCTTATCACAACATAATAATGACATTATCTCCATATTTTTGTTTCCTCGACTCATAGCTCAATACTTGTCTCTGTCAAAAGCACAGTTGTTTTAAAACTCTGTTAGCCACTCAACCAGTAGCTTCCTTTGTGTGTGTGAGCAAACGCTCCTAACATCACCTGTTAGTCTGCGGTGGCTGTTTTTTTTTTTAATTTAATTTTCTTAACTTGATCTTCTTAACTTCATCTTTCTCCTCTCTGTGGCTCATAGCCTGGTGTTGTCTTTAGTTTGCAGGTTTGGAAGGGGTGATCACCGCCGTCCTGGACGAGTTTCCTCATCTGTTAGCTCGAAAGAGAGAGTGGTTTGTGCTCGGCCTGGTGTGTGTCTGTTACCTTGGCGCACTCTCCACTCTCACCTATGTGAGTTATTAGCAACCCACATTCCATGTATACTTATTTCGTGTTGTATGACAAACCCAGAGCTGTTGATTTACAGATAAGCGGAAAACAAATTCAAATGACTCAGCCAATTTGGGGTCAGGCCAGACCGTTGGAGAGCAGTAAGAAATACCTTTTGTTTTAAAGTGGAACCATAGAAAATAGCTCTCGGGCCAAAATTAACGATATCCAAACCGGACTGGAACAAAATTATTATGCTTGAACATGGTTTTAGGTTGATTGCTTGTAATCATTGAATCAAACGGCCAACATTCCATGCAGCATATTAATCCTTGTTAGGACAATAAAACGAACATGCTTATGCCCTGTATGTCTCATCTGTTTCCAGGGAGGAGCGTATGTGGTGAAGCTGTTTGAGGAGTACGCCACAGGACCTGCTGTCATTACCGTGGTCTTCCTGGAGGTCATTGCTGTTTCCTGGTTTTACGGTAATTACCAGTCCTTTCACTTATTTAGGAGAAAGTTTACCACATTCAGTCATGTTTTCGGCCACGTGCCGCGACTCTGACTTGCGCGTGTGCTCGTTTGTGTGTGTGTGTGTGTGTGTGTGTGTGTGTGTGTGTGTGAGTGTGTGTGTTTGTGTGAACAGGCACAACTCGTTTCTGTAATGATGTACAGATGATGCTGGGATTCTCCCCGGGTCTGTTCTGGAAGGTGTGCTGGGTAGCAATCTGCCCCTGTTTCTTACTGGTAAGTCAAGAGAGAGTGGTTGACTTCCATCATCTGTCATATACAGACACACCCTGTCTGATCGTAATAAGCTTTATGTTGTCTTTGCCCATAATAACCTTAACTGTGTCGCTCTTAAGAGTCACTCTTAATTTCAGTACCTTTGTGAAAGATGTGGGAATGCATTATAAAGGCAATTTTAACTGTGTTAAATTATTAATTTGGGGCCTGAGAGAAGACTTAAAGATTTATGTGTTCTTTTTTTCTCTTTTTGCCCAGTTCATCATTGGCAGTTTCCTGGCTTTCGCGCCTGACGTAAAGCTGTTTGATTACCAGTACCCACCCTGGACCACCGTGTTGGGCTACTGCATCGGAGTTTCCTCCTTCATCTGTGTGCCTTCTTATATGGTCTATCACCTTCTCACCACCAAAGGAACTTTTAAACAGGTGAGTTTAATGGTGCACACTCCGTGCACCTGAGGCCAGACAAGGGAGTATACGTTGCCAAGGTCTATATCAGGTATTATATAACACACGCCAACACAAAACTTGTCACTCAGAGACAAACACAGACGAGGTCCTCAGAAGGGGCACGTGAGTACACTCATGTTGGCAGCTGGCCCCTGTTTGACAAGTGAGGACATCAAACGGTCTTTAGGAACCATTACCATGCCTTCCTCCTCTTCGCTGCTTTTGATGCAGCTGTCAGTCGCTAACGCTCACGTGTTTGCTCCTGCGCTAACGACACAATGGCGCTGAGAGCTGGTGTCAACACCGTGGCTATGTTTGTCAGCCTCAGGGCTGTTCTTTTGGCGAGCGGAGGCCGCAGACCGAGCTCAGACATGCAGAGCTGAGGTCAGAGAGACCGCGGTTGAACAGAACAGCCTGTGCTGTGGTGGTTTGACCAAGGAGCCATAGACTGTAGAATGAGGACTGTAGACGCAGTTGGAGTTTGGATGTCCAGGTGTTTGGTTTGTAATGGAATAGTTGATCTTAGACCTATTGTTTCAGACATGAGGTAATCATTTTTCAAGAGACCAAGGCTCTTATCTAGTACAATTTGCAAATTTAATGCAACTTTATATGTTGGACTATAATGAGTTCCAATGAGCTTACCCTTGGCATGAGTTGTGTAGTCTGACAGCAGAAATTCAGTGGAGGTATCACATGTTATTTGGAAAACAAAATTAAGTTAATTATTCCTGCGTACCAAAAATGAGAAACACTCTTACCAAGTTACTGCGATTCAAACTGGAGAGACTGGGCTGGCCTGGAAGTGGCAGACAAAACTCTCTGAGGTGTAGTCTCGTCCACTGCTCTAACATTATTGATCATTCTGACACTGTTCACACATCAGAAACCTTACGAGTTCCATATCTCATATGCACCCAAATATCTGTCCACCTCATGTCTCTTTTTTGCCTGTTTTCCTCCAGCGACTCCTGAAGGGCATTACTCCAGAGGCTGGTGGTGGAGGAGGCCCTCACCAAGATCTTATCTTCACCAGTGCTGTGTGACCGATGTTAAGGCTCCCTCTGCTGGACATGAAGTGTAACTGCAGGAGGAGGGGACTACACCTTAAAACGTCCCCCCCAACTACACATCCACAGGTTTCCCTTTCAGGGGCCTCACCGAGGGTTTACCCTGTTCACCCTATTGTTTGATGGTGGGGCTCGGTTTGGGAAATTTAGCATCCTCTTTTGTTCTCAACCATCCCTTGTACTCCTTAACATGATTCTGAAAGCTCAAGAGGGTTGATTTAATTCATAAAGCTAAACCTTATGAATGGATTTTCTGGTCTGACAGCACAATGTGTCTCTTCAGTGACTACGTGTTTGGTTCATCCTGATCGTGTTCTGTTTGATTTTTTCATTTTCATTCATATAAGTAAGGAAAATAATCATTAAATTAGCTGGATATACTCTGTATTACACCTTATTTTGACTGCTTTTCTTGAAGCCTTTTTTTTTTTCAAATACAATTTTAAAACATACAGATCGATAATAATTATAACATTTCTGTTAAATATCCATTGCAGAATTCAGGTATCTTTTACATTTATATATATATATATATATATATATATATATATATATATATATAAGCCAAAAAATTTAATTGTTATTACATTTAATATTGTCACAGGTGTATCCAGAAACAGCTTGAGTGTTCTTTATGGTTTAAATGAGAGAGATACAAAAATGATTCACAGAGGATGAGAGGAAAAAAAGAGAAAAGGAGCAGAGTGAGTTATTGTGAGGTTTTGAGGTTCTAGGGACAGCAGTGCAGTGCATGCTGGGGCTGTTAGATTGAGTCGTGGTCATGCCTGATGTGGCTGGGTATTTTTGCACAGGTGTGTGTGTGTGTGTGTGTGTGTGTGTGTGTGTGTGTGTGTGTGTGTGAGTGTGTGTGAGTGTGTGTGTCCACCAGGCCTCTGTAAGGAACAGTCATTGTGAGGAGCGTCATTCCTTTGTCTGTTTTGTTAGGCATACACTAATATTTAGGGCACATATGATTTTACTTTCTTAATTAAGATCTAAATATGCTATTGCTACAAGATAAATATTTATTTCAGGAAATAATATTGCTGTGTTTGATATAATCTGTGCATTGTGTATGTGTATATATATATATATATATATATACACGTATGAAATTGTTTATTTCATTTACATGTTAAACTGCTTGCCTGTTTTTTTTTTTTTTTTTCATTAAGTTTATCACTCACTTAGGTTTCATTGTCATAATTCATGTGTGATCGATGCAGAGTAGAGACCAAAAAAAACAAACACTTTTATGCTAATTTTAAATGTGTCCACTAATTAGCCCTTGTACTTTCAACTTGTTTGTTTTGTTTGTGTGTGTGTGTGCGGGCGTGTGTGCGTGTGTATGTGCGTGTGCATGTGTGTGTGCAAATTTGTGACTTTTCACTGGGAGTCTTAATCCGTACCAGAGTGTATTAGAAGTGTAATTTGTGAGTCTTGGTATTTTGTGTGAGTCTTGTGAAGAACTGTCCTTCTCCCCCTTCTGAGTGAATGTAGTTTTGGAAACACGGGTGTTCGGTGGTCAATCTTTTCTCTTTCTTTCTTTATTAAGTTTGTGTATCGTCGAGGTAGAGAAGCCCAAAGCCGTAGTCAGTTCTGTCAGTGTGTCTGTGTGTCTGTGTGTGTGTGTGTGTGTGTGTGTGTGTGTGGGTGTGTGGGTGTGTGCATGCAGACATGTGTACTGTGCTTACGTGTGTGCCTTTGAGCTGGTGTCACCCTTTTCCCCCGTCTGCTTCATTCTTCTCCTCATCACAGTTCAGACGAAAGACTCCTCTATCGTTCTTTCCACTATCCACGACCTATATATGTCTATGAAGACTGTTATGAGAAAAACATGTATAGAAATGAAGATATATATATATATATGAATTATTATTAGAGAAATAAAAGAGTATAAGTAAGTTTGACTGTGATTTGAGTGTGATTTATCTTTTCTTGGTGTGGATAACCAAATCAGCTCTCAAAACACATCTGCTCACAATGAAACTTCCAAACCCATTACTGTAGGCCCCCTGGCTCTACTTATCTGAGTGTAGCTCAGTGCAAGCAAGTCTTTAACAGTTCAGTCATGATGGAGAGTTAATGGATAAAACATTTTAGGACATGTAAACCTACAGAAATACTCAGAAAGTCCACATCGAAGTTGCATCTCACCATTTTAACATTTTATCACAAATGTTTTTTGGTCAGAAGTGTTGACATCCTGTACTTCACAGTCAAACAACAATACCACCTCATACATTCACAACACATGTTACATCCCATGCAATTTGGCTCCAGAAAGTTCTGTTCACATGAGACCACCAACTGCTGCTTTTGGAGCCAAAATGGCCAAGGGGCATGCTCTTGGATGAAAGCCTTTGGTACAGTAAACCAGGTTCTGGTTTCTAAATCTATTCATCTCAGTTTCTAATCAAACGTTGAAATGTATGACAGATTTATGTAGTAAGACATGAGCTGCTCTGAAAAGCAATAGCGGTGTGCCCCTGGGTTTAATTCTGGGACCTCTTTTATTTAGTCTTTTCATCAGTAATTTGCTTTGTGTCTGCCCTCGCAAAATAAATACCCAAAACTGTATAGATGACAAAGTTATAAATATTCTTTGGGGAAAAAAAACATCAAACAGCAATCTGCTTATGAACTCTGTACAGCAAAAATTTATGTTTTAAACTTATGTTAAGATGATGAAGTTGTGTTTACATCTCTATGTCGATGGGAGAGACTGTGTTTTGGTTCACAAAGACGCCAATCAGTGGCCCAGAGCTAAATGGCTCTGTGACGAGAGAGCAGTGAGAGGTGGTAAAGGAGGTTGAGTATCCAGACGTCATCTGAGCTGATGTGAGAGCTTGGTTGCAGCTTTACAAAAACCAACTTCAAACCTAACTGAGACTTATAGTAAAGGTAAGCATTTAAAATCTTGGACTACAAAAAAAAGTGATCATTATCATTGTATCATAGTGGTAAATGATAGCGTTTTTAAATGAGAAAATCCTATAAATATACAGATGCATAGTTTTTTTTCCCCCATATTCTTCATGGTTTGCCCTTCCCCAGGTGAATCTATTAACAAGAACAGAGATTAGGGATCGTTGTTTGAGGGAAGCTGTTTGTGGACATTGTCTTGTCCCATTGTCTCATTTTATCAAGTTGCATTTTCAGCGAGAGCTGCACAAGTTTGGAGTTCACTACACAACAAAATAAGAACTCACCACTCCTCTGTCAGTTATCTCAAAATATATCTGAAATATAAATTAGCAATTTTTGCAGAACGTATGAACATACATGTTTACATCTATATATTCATAACATATAAACAAACATGCCCAGATATCTACCTAGTTAAAATGTTTTAGATGCCTCTGTTATGTTTAAGTTATATTGTACATGTCACATGCAATGTAATATTTCTTGGTTATGGTGTGATCCTCTCTGTGTGTTGTCTGATTATCTAAACTCATTTGCTCTTGCTGTGCTGATCTGTTTGTAGCATGGCATTACTGTTTTTTTGTGTACTAGGCCTAACGCTGACCTGTTTTTGTTAAATGTGTAGCAAAAGTGATAGTTATCTCTGTACGATCTGCGTTAGCCTCGATTTCAGGGTGAAGGTTTCATTATCCTGTTTCCTATTTGCATTTATATCTTTGCTGCCTTCGAAATGGTCCCTTGACCTTCCTGGTTACTGTGGATGAAAACTAGCTGGCTAGATTATTCTGGCGAATACACAGCAGTGTCAATTCAAGTGCATGGTACTCGCTAAATAAAGCAAATAAAATAAAACAAAGTACAATGGCAATCAGCTTTCATAAAATACAAATGAGAGCAGGCTCAGACTTGCTGCTTTAGATGGCTGTACGCACTCTTGACATTCTCAGTCAAAGGCATCCAGCCAGTTATTAAAGTGAAAAAAAAAAAATACAGACTAATTATAATGTGTTCATGTTATTCACTACCCAGAGCCCCTCTTTTCCCCACCGTTCACTCTGTTTTCGCCACCCTGTCCTCAGCCAACCCTTTCATCTTTGGTTGAGTTCTCCGTCCTTAGCTATCACTCCTAGGGAAGATGTGACAGTGATGGATTGTCCGTTGCTCGCGTAAAAAAGCGGAACTTTGGCTACTGCGGGTGTAACAGATTACAAGCACTTCAGCACGTTCTTCCCTGTGTCACAGAGGATCCGAGGCAACACTCATCCACTCTGTGTTATCTGTTCATCAATTCACTCCCACTCTTCACTGTTCCCACGCACACCACACTCACAAAAATCAAACACAGAAACACATGCCCAGACAGATGGCCTTGTTAAATGTGATCATTTTTTCCTTATGTGGTTTCATTTGACTGAAACTCTGTCTATTTACAGGTTTTATCCTCCCCATTCACCAATTATGACTGTTAGCTTATAATTAAACGGATATAAAAACTTCATAAATCAAGTAAGTATGAAAATGAGCTGTTCACATTTGGCCTTATTTTCACACTTATTGCCTTGTAAAGAGACCATCTGTGTGATTTTGCTGATACATTATGTCATTGGACCAATATTTACAATAGTTCTTTGTTACAACTGTTTTTTAAAACCTTCAGGTAAATCAGTTTAAAACAAGCTGACTGGGTGAAAAGAGCTGCTCTCCTGGGAGAACAAGTAAGAATAAAACGGGCCAAATTACGCACACTGCAAAACATCTTGTACTGGCTGGAAAAGGGTAATTATTTTTTTTTGTATTGTTAAACTTTCCCACTTATATATATATTTTAATTTTTTTTTTTTTTTTTTAAATACTTTTTTGTTCATAATTCAGGACCAAGATATCCTGCTCTGTTTACAGGATAATAATCTAGCACCAACAACCCAGCTCTGGGAAGCGTTAAAATGGATCCACATATCAACTTCCTCTTTAAACACAATCAGTTGTTTTACATTGTCGGCTGTGAAATGGCTTGTCTTTAACCAAGGTACTGTTTTACAGGTACATCGCCTCACATGCATTTTGACCTCAAAGCTGACTTTGTCAACTGGCTCCTTGTCAACACAGCTTAATCCAGCTATCATATCAGACTCAGTGTCAACAACCCACTCTGTACAAACACAAACACGCACACACACACATACGCACACGCACACGCACACGCACACACGGCAGTTAGACACAAATGGTTTAGGGTTTCACTCTCCTTTTGTGTGAATAGCAAAGCAAGATAATGCTCTTTTTTAAAAATTTTTTTATTAAATTGCAAACTCTTCAGCTTGAACACTCTGTTGACCATGGCCTGGTCCATATTTGACCATGTCCACTAGCTGACACTGAAGCAATGTTTCCATCCAAAAAGACAACAGAAACGCAGACCAGGCAGCGTTGTGTTAGTAAAACCCATGCAAGCTAAGACTACAGATCAGTCACATATCCAACTTCTCCTTCTTTCTGTGTATTTTATTATGGCAATTTCCTATGAGCTTGCATACCCACCCACACCACCCAACCACCCCTCAACCCCCACCACACCCACACACACACAAACACACACACACACACACACACCTCAAATGATGGAGACTTCCTGTTCTCCTGTCTGTTTTATCAGACACGATCTATATTAAACAGCCTGCCCCAGCCTTCTCTCTCTCTCTGCCTTCATCTAAGTCTCTACTTGTCTACCTATCAGTCCCCATCTTCTCTCTCAGCTTGGGATCATTACACTTTTTTTCCCCTTTATTTGACCCAGGGTTTCATGTGCTCTTTAAACCAGCTCACCACTCGTTTCGATTTAAACGCTGAAATGCCAAGCATCTTCTTTTCTATTACTGAAGAAGTGAAATCTCTCAAAATTTCACTCTTGAAACTCACTCATTTACGTAATCGAAATATTATATCGTCTTTTGAGACACTCTGGTGTTTGTTTGACTGATTACTGTTTAGTCTTCTCTAGAAACTCTTCATCATACATTACTCACTCCTCAAATTCTCAGACTCCAAATTCACAAGACTCTTATTCTATGACAGAATTTCCATTTTGCAGTGTTTTGGATTTTTTTTTCCTCCTGTTTTTTTTCTTTGCCTTTTGAATCCTGGCATTTTCCTCCTCGTCTCCTCGTCCTCCTCACTGTCACTGATCCTCTCCAGCACGGCCTTGCCTCCCACAGATCTGCCTTGATACGTGGCGCTGTGAAGACAGGAAATGAAACGTTTTTTTTTTTTTTTTGTCTCCTCTTTCTCCTGCACCAAATGCTGCCTTCTTTATCAGAGACAGCTTGATGTCGGCCTGTGGCTAATGAACTCATTTTGCACACAGAGAATGTTGTCTTATCTCCCCAAACACCCCCTCCACACCTCTGCCTTTCTTCCTCAATCCTCAATCTACAGTTAATATTATTGTTTCCAGAATGCTGAGAACTTCCCCCTATCTCCTTTTTCATTAAAGCCTAGGTTCTGAGAGTTGGAAAACAGAGAGAGAGAGAGAGAGAGAGAGAGAGAGAGAGAGTATATTTCAAAACAAAGAAGGGAGAATAGGGAGGAGAACGTTTCTGGGCTTAGCCTTCAGGTGGTTTTAAATGAGAAGTGTAACACTTTCTGCCTTTCATTAAACGAGAAGTGTAACATTTTCCGCCTGTAACATTTTATAGCACTTATACTACCGTTTTTCATAAAGTAATTATTGAAAATGTGTGGGCACTCTCATTTATAAGAAAAGAAGAAAAGTTAGACAATGAGCAGTGTGAGTAATGTGGTAGATAAGTACAATTAATGCACAGACTGATAGTTTAGTACGACATTCTAAGGACATTTTGCCTGAGATTTTGGCACTTATGATAATGTGGCAAATGGCGCCATCTATCTGCTAAAGTTGAATTACATGCTGAATGAACAACAAAATAAATTGTTCATCTAAAACGAACAAAATGAACGCTCCCTGGTTTGTCCTAGTCCACACTTGTTTCTGTCTCTCTTTTTAAAAAGCTGTCATTTGGTATTGTGATTAAATAATTTCATTGGTTAATGTAGGTCTATACTCACAGCTAAAACCGCACGGCCATGGAAGTGAGAGCAAACCATGGCCATGGAAGAGGAAGGGTAGAGATACTTCTGTCTGTAAGGCTAACATGCTCACATTCACCCCCAGTTACTGCCCATATAGTCACATGGACAGGAATGGATATATGCTGGGTTTTAGGGTTAATCTGTATCCTATTAGTTCTATAGTAGGAGCGGGCGAAGAAAAGAGCTTTGACGAACATGCCCTAGTCCATTTAATACCATTTTTATTGCCGGTTGATACATTTCTGGTAATTTCGATGCTGTGTGGAACATCTTCGTGGAACGCTCAATGTAGAATAACAACACCGGGTTGTAATAGTTTTTCCCCAAAGTCTGTCAAACTAAAATTTTCAGAGGCATATTCAACACCAGGCTGACACCAAGCAAAAATAAACAAATAAACAAAGTGCCACTTTAAGTGCCACGAGCTCCGCATAGGTTTGGACTCTGCCCCCTTATTCTTCCTTACAGAGGTCACAGAAATTCTCTTATCGTACCAACAGGCTTGTGAGGGTTGAATTTCTTAACAGCCAAAACGTCATGTGATTTCTTGCAACATGATCCGCTGTAACTCGTCATGTGAACTGAAAGTTCGTTTCCTCTAAAGTAAATATGGAGGAATTTACGAGTATTAACGGTATTATGAGACAACCAGGTAAATAAATGATAAGCATCTTGGCAGTGCTTGCCTAAACCAATGACTTCTTGGCTGATTTCCATCTCATTAACAGCTTGAATGTTTGTTGTAATTAATACTTTAAGGTGTCGCCTACAGTATCTTCGCCGAGCAATAGAGAAATGATCGTTTGGATTAATCAGGACATTCGTCTCAGCAGTAGAATAGAATCGCGCTGGGTATGGCTTCTGACTTGACCATCAACAGTTAAACTCAAGTTAGAGTGTCATTTTTTTTGTTTGCTGTTTTCTGTCCTTTCCCCCCTCAGGACTGACCGTGTCGGTGGGTCTGACACTCGGAATTCTGATTGTGGTTTTGGCAGTCGTTGTTTACATACCACCAGGATATTGCCGGAGGAGAACCAGAGATGAGGATCAACTCTCCCTTACAACTCATAGAATCTCGTGACCCCCGTCTACCTTTGTGAAGCTCAACAAAAGTAGACGGGGACACATAAAACGACTGAGAAAAATCGCCTTGGCTTCAAGGATCGGCGATAAGCAGCATGGCCATATATAACATACACATTTACGACAGTAGCTCAGATTTGCATTAGCCCTCTTTGGATAAGAACAGGCTTCACATAAAAACATACTGAACCCTTCAATACGAACCAGGCGATACCTCCTGTGTAGATCCACGCGGCTTTTCTCGGACTGCTAAAGAACTCTTTTTTTTCTGAGCGTGTTTGATCAAGAAGAAAATTTATGATTATGGAGAAGAGGAATCAACAGAAATGTTCTCTAAAGGCCTCGGCACAAGCAACGTCCATAAACATGAAACGACCGGCCATTATCTAATAAAGTGAGATTGCCTCCCTATTTCATTTCGTATTATTTAATTTATCTAGTTTAAGAAGAACATCTGGTCAGACTGCAATTCAAAATAATGACTGATATTAGCAATAATGCTGTTGAAGAGTTGAAATTAATCGAAGGCAAATTAATAATAATAATTTGATAATGGAGTTTGGTATTATTGTCTAATTGCTATCCATAAAGCATTCAGATGTTTTGCAGAGGGAATCTTGTCAGCTTTGCTTAATTATATTAAACACTGACACAGCTTTGACACGATAAAACATTCACGCCACATTGGACTATAAAGTTATTTAATGACGTTGCAGAGATTATACCCATGAAAATAGATAATCAAATACATATTCTTGTGAAAATCATCTTTTACTTTGGTATGCCAGCAGGGTCAATGTTATATGTACAGAAAAGAAACTCACTATAAACTATAACAGTTATCACATAATACAGGATCATAAGATATCATTTTTACAATTTCCTGTGTTTGTGCCATACTCTAAGACCAGATCAAATGTGTGATTGTATTGTGCATTTGTTTGTATAGCCTGAAGGGAAGTAAAAAAGCATCTATGCCAATGCAAAATAAAAATGTTGACTTAAGATATTCTGTTTCATTGTATTAAATTAGCCAACAAATAACCTCCTCAAATGCATTTACGAAGTAAAATAAAGATTAAGTGTACAAACTGATACAACACTGTGCTCTGGTAATACACATACAAACTGCAATAAAGAGAATAGTCTGTATAATTTCTTTCAAGGTCATAAAAATCAGAGAACAGACTGTTCTTTATATTACAAAATTTAGTCAGAGTCTGAGAGTGTGGCCACTCTTTTAGTTCCATGATACAAGGAAGTGAATTAGAAGACATTTGCCGTTGGGTAATGGGGCAATGAAAATCTGAAACATGGGGAAAGGGTTGACATGGGAAAGGCGATTAAAGGAGTGAGCCTGGGGAAATGGGGGAGGAATAAGACAAGGGGATGATGGTTGGAGTAGTAGATTTTAGGGGACGTGAGGCAGGAGAGATGAGCTGGTGAGGTAAAAACACCTGTATTTCTTCTCCTAAAATTGCAATACCTCCTGTGGACAACTGAGGGCGCTGATGCTACACTCATTGAATTTTTTGCCGTCGTTTAACTCACAATAACGTAACAAAATCCTGGAGAAGGTTTCTTTGCATATTCTCGCACAGAATCTGTTTTGGCTTTTGGCTTGGTTTGGTTCAGTGAGGACCCTCAGTGTAACAACCTTTGAACTGCAATTATTGTGATTAATCTGTAGATTTCAGTCCCATAGCAGTATTCTGTAGTTAATTTTTGCGTTTATGTATATTGAACATCTAATGTAGACCCCTGAGGCTTACAGAATTTCACGTCATAAAACATATTTAAACTTCAGCTGTACATTGGAGTACAATTATCCTGAGCACACTCAACCCTCTTCATTCAGAGTGAAGAAATAATAACATCTGAAACATCGCCGACCGGAATTTTGACATGCAACAGATCATTGAGCTTTTTCCAGATATAATGAGAGTGAGTCCTGCTGAGAGGACTAATCCTGGAGTAAATAATCTATAAGGTGTCTATGTCCGTGACAGGGTGACATCAGTTCATCCATCCATGCTCGGAAAATAACACACAGGAATGTTGACTTGTCACAGCATCAGCTTTCCCTTTCTGATGAAGTGTTTGTTTGTCTGTTTGTTTTCATCTGAGGAAATAAATTTTAACTGAATCATACCATAAAGATGGACCTAACTATGGAACACCATTGTCGACATTCACTCTCTCAGTCTATCTTTGTCTCTCTCTCTTTCTCTCTCTCTCCCCCTCTCTCTCTGTATCCCTCTCTGTCACTGAGCCAGCCTCCTTAGAGCTGAACTTTAATTAAAAGCTGCAATTCCTTAGGTCCTATTGTCTGCCTTGATGTTAAACCCTGACAGTTACCATCTCCACAGCAATCCCCCTAATCTTCTGTCTCTCTCTCTCTCTGCCCCCCCCCTCACTCGCTCTCTCTCTATCCTGCTAATCCACGTGCAGTAAGACAGAGAGAGTCACTAACAAAGGAATACACCATGGTGCCCATCATAAGCCACATTATTTGGGGGGGGGGGGGGAGCTATTGTTTCATTTTGTTGTGTACAATCTTAGAAAGATATGACAAAATGGACACACAAACTGTCCAAAGAAGGATTCTTCCTGTAATTTTGTATTAAACTGTTTCTCTTACCTCTTTTGATAGGCATAAAGAACATTGCACTAGAATCTCTCAGGATCAGAACCTCTTTAAAAGACTTAACTGATTGCCTTGGCACAGAAAACCCAATATGACAAAATTCAGAAGATTACAGACAGTGTGTGGAATTCAAATCCCATTAGTTATAATGAATGGAGCCTGGTTTTATGTTCTGATACATAATAATGTTTCCAAATGAACTTTTGAAATGTTCAGTTGCCCAAGATCTTATGAATTTATGTTATCAATCAATTCAACGAACATTCATTTTCCCTCTCTCTCTCTGTGTGCGTGTACATTGGTGTCCTTGTGTGAGCTAAACAGCTGTTTTATGGTGTATTACAGCCAGATGGGCCATAAAACAAGAAAAGCTACACTAGCATCCATCATGGGCATGAACTCTCATATACAACGAGAACTGTTTTTGTTATTCACTGAATGGCAATACATATGGAAACATACAGCAGGGATAATTTCAGGCTTATTTATAAAAAAAAAAATGATAAGCTAGGAAATGCATGAAATGACTAGTAATATTTAAATATATAGTTATTAAGGTGATGTAAGGTAATAAAAGACAGGCTGTAGCATTGATTAAGACTGGAGAGATAGAGAGAAGAGAATCCATCAATCAATGTCACAACAGTATAGGCAATCATTTTCTCCCTCTATCTCTATCTCTCTCTCTCTCCCGCTATCTCTCCAAGCTCAATTAGTCCCATCTCTCCCTTCTTTCACCCCCCTCCCCCCTCCCCCAACCCGGCTTGGTCAAACAGGCATAGAGCTCATTTTGGCCTTGTATGCCTCCTTTTTCCAATTCTAAGACATTACACTCTCAGCCTATAGCTGCATTAACAGTATCCCAGGCTATGGTGATACTTTGGTTTTACTGAAATGTTGTGTAGCTGCTTTTAGGGGCTGGAATTGGGGGTTGGGAGTTGAGGAGAGATGGGTGGGCTTTGGTAATCTGTGGCCCAGATATTTCAAGGGATTTGATTAACATCTCCCGTTTCCCATCCCTCACATCTTTCACTGCCCTGTCCTCCGTGCGGTCTCTCCTCCCTGCAGTATTTCAAAAAGATCTGGGATATTTATAAAGCATAGCTACAGCACTATAATAAGCAACCCACAAAATTCTCAGATTGTGTGAATGCATTGTTTGCAATATTGTGGTGAAAAGAAAACATGGGTTTGAAGGGTCAGCTATGTCTTGCCTGCCTGCAGTAAGGGACAAGGCAGTGATAATAGCAGCGTCTGCAATGTTGCTCCAGTGTTTAACTGTTTGATGTTCTCTCTTCAGCTGGCCTCGCCCTTTCTCTTTGTCCATATCATGTCTGTTATAATGAGATTATAACCACCAGACAATGGCCATGATTAAGATGAAGATATATGGAATTATAAATTGGTGTAAACTGTCATCTCTTGAAGACTAACTCATGGTCATTGTGTTTCTTTAACTTGTGCTTCGGTGTAAACTGTCATCTCTTGAAGACTAACTCATGGTCATTGTGTTTTGTATGTATATGACTTTGTGTTGTTATTTTTCTATGTGTGTTCCAGGATCATTTTTGCAGGTCATCTTGGGCCGTGTTGTTTTTCAAAGCTGTAGTTGGATCTTTGTTATGCTCTCCCCTTGAGATCCATCCCCAAATGACAATGAGTATTAGACACCAAATAAACAACCCAGTCTCTGTTTACTTCACCCCAGCACACCTCTATCTATCCTTACAAGCTCCCCAATGAGGGCGTGATGGTGTGGCGCCTGCAGGTTGCTATGCATGAGGTTGTCGCTATGGGAAAAAGGATCTTGTTCTTTCTTAATGAGAAAGGAAGCACAGGGATAGTGGCCTATCTCTCTCGCTGAAACATGAGCTCATAACTCAGCTAGGGAGTAGACTAGTGTGTATGTGCCTCTGTGTGTGTGTGTGTGAGTGTGTAACCATGACCACATTGGCTACATCACCGCAGTGGTGAATGTGTTATTAACTAAAAATGTGCTACAAACAGATCACCTTCCAAAATCTGTTCCTGTCAGCAATGTAATAAATTTAGTCCCAATTGTTTGAGAGACGTGTTAATGCACAAGTGATGTCATTTAGGCTTGATAATATTTCAAGCAGATATCTAGCCTCATATTCTTTCCTCCTGTTACTGTTTCTGTGTGAAATGGCTGCGCCTTTATGTTTCAGTTTAGTGTCAAGCATTTGTATTTGTGTGTGTGTGTGTGTGTGTGTGTGTGTGTAAGAGAGAGATCAGAGGCAGAGGCTATGACTGCAAGGACAAATTCCCATTTTGTATTGTCTTGTTAGGACAATTTTGGAGAGTACCCCCCCCCCCCCAGCACTATTCATGACTTCCTCAGACAGGGCAGAAGTACAAAGAATTGCAAACACATACACACACACACACACACACACACACAATATGACACACATATTCAAAACCCTTTGTGTACTTATAGACCTCTCTCTCTCTTTCTGTCTCTTTATCCATTTACCAATTGATTTATAGCCTATTTTCCATCCTTGTTCCAGCTGTATCGTCAGTATGGGAAGGCGATCATGTCCCCTTCTCTAAACAACACCTCTCTGTGAGGCAGTGGCTTACTGAAAATAAGGTAGTCCCTTGGTGTAATTGAATCATATATATTAACGGGCGAGATAAGAGAAATCCTCTTTACACTATCTTAGCCCTAAACATCAACAATTTCCAATGGCCAGGTTTAAATGCTTGGTGAATGTGTATGTCTTTGAGGCCTTAGTTCTAGCGGTGCAGTAAATTACAGGACCAAATCTGTTTTAACTTTCACTCGTTTGCCCGTTTGCCTTGGAACACAACAAAAGCCGCGAAACCTCTTTGATTCTTTTTGTGTTTTTCGCTTTAAAAAGATACATTCTTTTTAAGACCTTAGCTTGAAACACAGAATACGCCGTTTACAGAGGCGTTTAAAGCTGATACTGTGTCACTTTCCTCATCCAGGACACATACAGTTAATTGATATTTGGTCTGACAGCTGGGTGGTAAGGCGCATGCGTCACAAGCCGCTGAATGAACAGGAGAGTCAGTAGAGGAACGGAACACGGTAGGAGTCGAAGGCGATGTCCAACTAAGTTAGATACCATTCAAATTATGTCAATTTCACTGCCGCTTTCAGTTAGGTCTTCACTTCCTTGACCCCGAATGGCGCTGGTTACCGTGCAACGGTCGCCTACTCCCAGTGCTACCTCCAGTCCATGTGTATCGGTACGTTTCTGCTATATCATTTTACCTAGGCATTGTTATTTGCTTGCTAGCTAGCAAACCATTTTACTGATTTGTAAAGAACCGCTAGAGGAAGACTTATCGGTGCGCATGCGTTAGCATCGTTAGCTAGCAATCTAGCTACGGGAGTCAAGCTAGTGATGGCTACCCATCTTGCTCGTAGTCTCTTGTGCATAATTTTAGTTGGGTCCCAAATTTCTGGTGAACATGACTTGTCCGATCGAAGCACTTTTATGTCATTCACGAACTTATGTGGCAGTTCTTGTATCGCACTTTCTATGAGAGCAGCTGTACTGCACATAGTTTTCTGTGGTGGGATGCTAGCTGGTATTGATAACTCAGCCAGCTAGCTTATTTCTAGGCTACTCTGCTGAGAATATTTTAGCTTTCCTTACCAGGCATGGGAGGGTCAGCACATTTGTATCAGCTACTTAACTAGCTGATCACCTGCTACGAAATATATGGGAGTTAGGTCGAAATATATCCCCAGTTTGGTCTGGATCTCTTTTTTTTATACACTGAAATGCATCCTAATTTGGTGAAGCTGTGGGGCAGAGCAGCTGTCGCATTTGTGTTAAGGCTAGCTCAAATTGTGGGGAGATTGAACAGCGTATCCCAAGGGTGTGGTACATGAGATGACCCTTGGTTTGGTTTATTCATGGTTTGATAGCTGAGTCCGTTAAGATGTAATTCCAACCACGTGACTGGTTCATATTAGCTAAGTAAACAGTGTATGTGCTCTTTTACATCTAACATACCGAAGCTGATGTAGGATCTACTAAATTTGAAAGGAAAGGATAATGACTTCAACAGCCAGAGAGGGAGCTTACTTATCATTACCATTATGAAGAAACACTCAAAGGGTTTCACCTATTCAAAATGAAATCGTGTATAATTTTGGATAGTGTATTAATATGGTAAATGAATTGGGCAGTCATGCAGATTTGAGTGTTTTGAAGACCCAGTCTCCCAAAATGACTGAAGTCAGAATAGGCAGTTATCTAAGTGTTAAGATGTTGAGATGGTGTTTGTCAGTTTTAAATATCTCTATATAAGTTCACATGTTTTGTAGTTGTTGTCGCTGTTGTTGTTGTTGTTGTTGTTGAGTTTGACAGTTCTCTCTTCTGTCTGTCACACTTCCTCTCCATTTGTGGTGACATTTTACAGCCATCGTTCTCTTTGGTCGTTTTGATCATCGGGTTCTTTCAGGTGTGACATTTTACCAGAAGAGTAAACGAGAAGTGTTTGAGAGAAGGTTTATTGGCATTATCTAGCCTAAAGGACATGATTAATGATAAAAACATGATTTGGACGGGGGCGTGCTCTATAAAAAGTGGATTAGTTTGGTGAAGCCTAACTGTCATCCTTGGTCATGTCTTACTGTGTAGAGTACCTCACCTCCAGGCTGTAGGAGCCGTTGATGAGTCTGTGTGTGATATCCTGGTGCATGTGTTTTTACAGTATGCGCCGTAAGGCTTTTATGACTGTTATCCTGTACTTTTATGGCTTCGTTTATTGCAGGGGTTTTTCCATCATTTACAAATGATGATAGCTGCCCATCCCAGCGAGACGGGACGAGTGAAACCGACGGGCAGATAAACTGGGAGGGGAAAAAAATCAGGTTATTTTGTGTGAGCGAATGGGGCCAAATTTTTTTTTTTCCACCTCCCCGTCTTCTTGATATTAACCAGCTGCCTAGCATGTGACCCCTGGTGAGGAGCCCATGTGAGTCATCTTATGAGAAGCCTGGGGCCCTTCCCACAGAAAGTCTCCATTCAGTCTCCTCAGCACTGCTGGCATACTTCTCCCTCATTAAGATGCTTCTCTGCTCCGCTCACTCATCTGCCTCAGGCATCCCCCAACAAACACCTAGTCTTGTCGTTTGTTGTTGTTGCTGTTTGTTTGTTGTTGTTGTTGTTGTTGTTGTTTTGCGTAGACCTCGCCTTAGTGCCCTTCACCAGGTATTGATGCCGTGAACTGTCAGGTGTGTCAGGGCTGTTTGAAGACATTTTTTCCCAGTTCAAGCCTCTGTTTAAGCCCTTATGGAATGCATGGATACCGACTGTGTCCGTTGACATCACCGAGGTAATACCATTCCATGAAAGATCCAAGACAGTGAAAAGGGTTAAGATGTGGAAATTGGCTACACTTATTTGATTGGCTACACTAATTTGCCAGCAAGCTGAGTCCCCCCCTAACCCCTGCCCCTCTTTCCATGGAAGTGCATGGTAACCAGACGAAATAAAATCACAATAAGATCTGTAACATGACGTAAGATGTCATCTGGTCAGATACCTCAGAAACTGAGGCCATTTGTAAAGAGAAAATAAAGTTTCTTGCCTCTTTTTTTTTGTAATGTTTTCAGGGCGATTTTTTATTTTGTTGTCGTGTTTCGGAACATTTCTCCAATTGCATTAGTTTCACTGAATCTTCCTTTCATGGCGCCGTGAGGCCAGCCAGGGTTCACATTACTGAGTTTTATTTATTTATTTATTCATTTTCTGGCCTTGCCACACTGAATTCTTCTGTTTGTGCTGCTGTGGTCACATTATGCATTCGCACACAAGCCCACATCCGTCCTCACTGCAAACTCAGACCCAGAGCTGGACATCCCAGCTGCAGACCCAGCCCTCGTGCTCTGAATTCGGTCAGGCTGGTCCTTCCCTCGCTCCCTCCCTCCCTCCCTCCCTGTTCATGCCCACAGTCTACACATATCCATACAGGAGTTGTTGAGTGCGTGGGCAGCCTGGCTCATTAACCTAGTTTAGTGCCACAGAGCGGAGAGCCGACCGTGGTGCCCTGTCTCTGCACGGCGCAGAACTGGCCGGCTGATCCCTGGGAGAAAGTGCTCTGGGTTGGGGATTAATAGAGCAGGCTTGGATTAAAGCCTGTCTGTGCCTCTGGAGGGGTTGTAGACTGGACGGTTTTTGGGGGAAGAAGGCGGGGGTGGGTGGCTCACATGCCCCCTCCTCTCCACAACAGAATTTAGTGTCTGTTCCATTAAATGGGTCTCAACTACATCTCTGATCTGTAAAGTTAAGAAGAGAAGAGTCTATGGGTTATCAGCACTGATGACCTAATGAAGCCAGGCAGGCTTAGACTTGAATGATGCTGACATGGGGAAGCCCCAGAGAAGACATAAGCAGGGCCATACCATCACTGGATGGCTCTGTGGTTGGGTGTCAGATCCTGGTTCAGTAATGGGAGAACTGGACCGTTAGGAAAGGCAGATCTGACGCCCGGCTAGGCACTGCTCTGGTCAGGGGAAATCCCAGGACACTTCTTTTAAACTGATTTTAGCCCTGAATGTCCTCACTGCCCATTGTGGAGAGTGGCTGTATTATCCTCCACAAAGCCGAGGCTCACTGAGGGCCCAGCTCCGTAACGGATGCTGTAATACATTGACGGCGGGTTAAGTGACGTGCCCTGATTTTGCGTTAAGTGCTTCAGACTCTGAGGAGTGTTCAGGCAGTTTTCCATCTCTCATGGATAAGAAAAGCCCTTGTTACTGCCAGAGCTGTGGAGTCGGCACACAAAACCTTCGACTCCAACTCCTGAATTTATGATACCGCCAGCTCCAACTCTGACTCTTTGTAATTAGACTAATTATATATTGACTGAAAGCACACAACATACAAGGCATTTCATCTGTGCCAGTGTGAATCTTCAGGCTACTCTTTAGCACCCTGACCTGTTCAAGTTTGGGTTTAAAGGCTATAGCTATGCCGTTGTGGCTTTTTTAGATTACTTATTAGAGAAAACTTACAACATTAAAAATAGCGGGTATATTTTTATCAAAAGGTTATAAAGTAAAAGGATATTAAAGAAATAAACTATAAAAATACTATAATAGAAAATCAGCAACATCCTTCTTTACCAGTTCAAAAATCTGAAGTACATTCTACTACAATGATTTCAAAGTTAAAACTTAAAAAAATTGTACACTTAAAGTAAATTAACAAATAACCATTTTAAAAGAAATAAACTCATTTAGGTACATAACCCTTACTTTTCTGGATTAAAGCATTGTTTTAAGTGAATGGAACATGAAATATTACATTAAATGAAATGAAAATTAAATTGTACAAGATTGAAAAGTTAATCCCTACAAAATTTTTAAAGAAACATTGTATCTATAGAATAGGGATTAAATCCAAATCCAAATCCAACATTTACAAACAACATGTGTAATTTCATATGAAACGGGACTATTTGTTGACCTCTGCTGCCCAGCCGAGGTCCAAATCGTAAGCGTACGAGTCCGCAGGCCTAGCCTAGGCCCTAGAGTTGAACATTATTTTGGGGGTCAACTTATCCGGTGAATCTAGGCCTAAACCTATATTACACCTCTAATTTTGGGGGGTCGACTTATACGGCAGCGCACACGGTGCATTAAGTTGGAGTTGGAGTCGGTACATTTTTACTGAATCCGACTCCAGTAACCCAGTAATTGCTTCCAACTCCGGCTCCACAGCACTGGTTACTGCTGTTTAAACCGCTGTATTCATTGACCAGGCGAACACCTGCTTTTCCAATGTGTTCGCCAGTGTGTTTCACTGAATCACAGTAACCATCTTCTTCATACTTTTCAGAAGATATATGTGAATGTCTCATTTACTGCCTCTTATTATTTGAACTGAGTTGTACTGTTGGCCAGCTCTTTGCTGGCAGGCCTTGTTTTTGCTTTATGACGTGGCCTGTGTGGTGTAATGTACTGTAGTTATGTGGAGTGCTCCATCTATAAGCATTTTTTTTACAGCAGTGTTGTTTCTCTCCTCAGGAGGCGGGCAGCGGTGAGGATGAACGACGCTCCCAACCCCGGAGGTAAGACGACACCTCCTCTACCACGTCTCTTCCGTCAGGGCAGACGCTCCAACATTTTCCAAAAGTCACATGACTCAAAAAAATGACACTACCTTAGCAGAAGAGCGCTATGCTCTATCTTTGAGTTCTAAACCGTTCATAAGAAAAGAGAACAAAAGGCTGCTTTAGACCATTAACAGTGAATGCACCATTTATTACTTCAGAGATAAAAACTCAGAACTAAGCTACATCCATCCTAATCAGGGGAATATACGCCTATTTTGGATCATCAACGGAAAGTTTTTGCTAGTATTAGTATGGGCTTCTGCAAAACGTGATTGAATTCACCTGAGTGATAAAGGTCCCATGATGCTCAGATGACTGTGGGAACAGACAAGGTGCAGTACATATCCTGGCCACATGGGGGAGTCTTCTGATCAATGCTCACATCTACTAATCAGTGAGGAGCTCTGATAGAGGCATACTGTCACAGCTATTCTTCCAAACCTCAGAATCACTGTCACAGTTCATTTGCTTGTTTTTTGTTTCTTTTAGGGTTTTCTGTGTTTAAATAAACACACCTGCATAAACAGACTTGTTTTGGGTTAATACCGGCAGGAGTGAGAAGAGATTCAAAAAGAAAAGATTCAAGGAAATGTCAATGTCAACCTCTGTTTGTTTACGTTTTCTTTGTGGATAAACTAGTTTCAAACGTGTTTATTGGGTTATGGTTTATATAGACTTAGCTTACAGAGACCTGAAGAGGGAGGGGTGAATAAAGGCCTTGTAGAGACATTTTGCAGAGACAGACTCTGTGGCTATTTAAAGGTACGTTGTTTGCGTGACTGACTGTCAGACCAGCAGTCATATTTGCATAATTATCTGTAAAATCTGCATCTGATGCCTGCATGTTGTTTGTATGTGTGTTTAGATAACGTCAGGACCTCGTCTGGGACGTCAGCACCATTGTTCTTGCTTGTTTTTGATGTTAGATATTTATCTCCGAAACTATATCATGTGGAGGTGTGAAGTCCAGATAGACTTAATTATTAAGCTCTGTTTATCCAGATTTGGACCAAAAAAGTGAAACGGTTAAACAGGGCTGCCCCTGACCAGAGACTTCTCTAGTTGCCTAGCAGTCGTTAGTTCAAGCCGTTAGTTGACTCGTCGTGGCAAGTTTATAATTATTTAAATATATGGTTTTTGGGGCAACAGAAAATGGTTTGAGTTTCAGGGCTGAGAAAGAATGTTGTAAGTAACATTGGTAACACTGTGCTGCATTACAGAGAAATACAAAACTGTAAAAGTGAGCCTTTAAAATATAAAGTTTACAAGCACACACACTTTCGTAACTACCTAATGTACACGAAAGCTTAAAAATGGACAATATCCTGTTAATTTTCTTAACAACTGTATACACCGTGGTAAAGTCCCTATGGTATAGGGACTGAAGTGTCTGAGTAGCAACAATGTCTGATGGGTTCTCCCAGGTCGCCACACAATTAGGCCATTAATTATTTAGCGTGATGGAATAAAAACATTAGGCTACTCACATGTTTCAGATATGTCATGTTTGAGGTCGACGAGTGATAGGTGAATCCTTGCAGACAGAGGTTGCATGTCACCTTCTTGAAATTGTCCTTTACAAGCTCGAAATCATCCCACACTTGGGATGATTTCTTGCCCGACATAGTTTAATAACCTTTTTTACGACAATGTGCAGCTCCTGAATGGTGTTTGATCAGGTTTTTTTCTGCGACTAACCGACCAATGAAAACTTGGTCGACTAAGGCTCTTCTCATCAACTGACGGTTTGGTTGACTATTAGGGGGCAGCCCTACTGTTAAACTATGTCTATAGGTTACTAAACTTAATCTTTGTGTAATGTGCCCACAATAAGGACAGTTTACAGTTTGACAGAAAATTCTGTAGGTTTATGCCGTATAGAAAAACGTGAGCTTCTTTTCCCGATTCAGTGGGATTTTTGGGGGGGGGGGGTTGTCTTGTTTTGTTTTAAATGATGTGTGATGTGAAATGAAACAGGTGCACAGCTTTATGAGTAATGCCATGTGCAGTAATGGATGTTACACTTGTGAAGATGTAAGACAAAGTCACCCCCATCCACCCATCCTTCCAGGAACTGTTATCTGTATTAAAACAAACAAAACAAAAAAAAAAAAGAGAAACCAAACTATGTGCGGGATTCAATACCTCAGCTCGTAAGTGTTCCCATATGAGGGGCTCTCAGGCCTTGTCAAGTGTCTAACTGACTCATTGGGTCTTCTTACGCAACGCTATTTGGCCGTGCACTGTCAGCGACCAGACAGCCTCTTCTCAAGCAACATCACATGCTTTTCATGTTTCGGTATCCAATGCAAAGAGAAAAATACAACAAAAAAAAAACAACAACCCCAAAACAAAAGACCTTAAACTCTGCAAAACAAGTATCGCGCACCCCTGAAACTTGGCACCTCGGCTGAGCCGCGCACATGTGGGTTCAATTCCGCAGCGCATTAGGTAATTCTGTGGTGAGAATGATGTCATTTTTCTGTCGACCCCCGTCCTATTGGAGAGAACGCAGATTTAATTCGCCTGTGACTTCACACACAACCCAGCCCTCACACTGTAACTGCCTGACCCCTCTACTCACTTATGTAACAGTCGTCCAGTGCCGACCATGACTCAAAACCTTGTATTAAATACACCACATATGGTTTCAAGTTAAATAAATCCCTCCTAAATAAGCTGGTGTAATATATATATTTGTATATATGTTGGGAGTCCTTGAGTAAGGGGCCCATACTAGACCTGGAGTGCATATTGAAACGTTCCGCTGCTGATAGAAGAGGTGGAAACGTTCAGCTCATCTTCACACCTGCGGTCGTGCACCTTTTTGCCGCCTTCTCTCTCGTGAAGCCCCCCGCTCTCTTGTTTGCCTCTCTCTCAAAGGGCTGACAGGCTGTCGTACCTCGGCGGAGTGAGGTAACACACATGCCAAGAAGAAAAGTAATGGGGGCTGCTTACTGAAGCATTCCCAGCACATTCATATTTGCATTGGAAAAGTACAGTGCCTTTACCTCAGGCTATGTTTCATCTGGCACGTACGAAACACAACCCCTGTGCAAGCTTTAGTAGGTCACGCTTCCACAACATAATTATGATTTGTCTTCTTTTTTTCCCCCACCGGTCAAATATGAGAAGTGTGCCTGTTTTTCTTCTTGACATAAATCAAACTTGAGATATTACAGAAAACGTCATCTTACTGACAGCAAGATTAAAAAAAAAAAAAAAAAAGCTTTGTTGTATTTTTAATCTCAAGATAAGTTGTTCAAAAAAACACACACAGGTGCAAATGCACCTGTAAAAATAGTTTATTTATCTGGTTGGTACTGAGTACATATACTGTATTGTGTTTTTAATGTGAATGAAAGGTCAAAGGATTGTATATTTTCATTACCATAAAGCAGTGTTTTGTTTTTACTATGTTGATAGGACACTGTGGGTATTTTTATAGTGCTGACTGCCTTGGCCACATTCACACTGGCCTGGCATCAGTCCAACAGCGCATGAACCTCTTAAATGGAGAGCCAGAGGAATAGAAAGAGAGAAGTACAGGGAAGGAGAGAAAAACATAGAATTATGTTTTTTGCTGCAACTGCAGTGAACAGGCTCCTCTGTGGCTGAGCAGGTTCTTCAGGACTCTGTGAGTGTGTGTGTGTGTGAGAGAGAGAGACTGCTGATCTCGTTGAGGGAATGACCATGCAGGTGACACAATGAATCACGCCTTTGTACTTAGCCCTCTCTCATTTAACATGGCTTGTACACCAGCCAGGTGCTTTACCAACACCTCTCTCTCCTCCTTTCTTTGCTTTCTTCTCTCTCTCTCTCTCTCTCTCTTTCTCTCTCCACAATCTCAGTGTGATATTACAGCCAAACACCATCTCTGACACTCCTCTCCATCTCTTTCCTCCTTTAGTTTCTTTCCCTGTGGGGCTCTCTCTCTGTCCCATTTATGTGGCTCTGTCAGCTAATGTAGACCTACTCCCCTGCCTACAGCTCTCCAGCCATCTCAACTCAACAATGACTCAACTCAGAGCTCAATCCAGTGATAAT
The DNA here is from genome assembly GCF_902362185.1 of Chanos chanos. Taxonomy (NCBI): domain Eukaryota; kingdom Metazoa; phylum Chordata; class Actinopteri; order Gonorynchiformes; family Chanidae; genus Chanos; species Chanos chanos. The sequence goes on along the minus strand of NC_044500.1, from coordinate 18,160,325 downwards.
CTCTCAGCACATATTTGATCCAGCCTACAATACAGATGAATACGACAGTCAGTGAATGCCGTCCCTTATTGGGTTTTCTGAGAAGGGTTTCTCACTGTTTTCGCCTGTGCCGTTAAGAGTAGGTAACATATGCATTCTCTGTTCCCATGTATAGGAAACAGCTGGCCTGGGGAGCAGGATGGTCATGAATTGGGGGTAACTGAAGGAGTATTCCAGATTTGTCAAAAAGGACCCCATGACCCTTTTTTTCCTAAACAGCAATTTACCATTGCACAACAGTCAACACCATATGACAACAGCAACATCTCAACTTACCAATCGAGGAAAATAAAATAGTCTAGAAGGGACGCTGAGATCATATAAACAGTTCTTGGGTAGTGCTTACACAACTCAGGTCGTGCACCCCTTGTGTGTTAGCTGGTTTGTGGCTTGTCCCGGCAGACTTACCCACAGCTGTTGGTGTTGGGAGAATGATGAAGTGCGTTTGTGTGTGTGTGTGAAGCAATGTATGCGATGCAGTGTAACATAAGAAGACAGGTGTGTTTATGCCTCTTGTCTAGTGATGTAATCAGCTTTTTGAAGCGATAGAGGAGTCTCTCTCTCTCGCTCTCTCTCTCTCTCTCTCTCTTTTTTTTTTTAAACCATGCACGTCCACACTTGACACCACGCGACTGTGTCACAACACCCTCATGTCTTCCAGCTTCTTCCTAATGTTGACACAGAACAGACAGTCAGGGTACACACACTGGTGCATTTCTCATACAGACTGATGGCTTGAGTGATAGTAGAACCACAGACACATACTCAGTAGATCTCTGACTGACAGCTGCCCGGGTCAGTCACGAAGACAGAATGCAGTGCTGACTGATGCCTATCGCAGACAGACAGTATTCTGCTCACTGCGCCACGGTTAATCCTATTCAAGAAATTCATCACCATCAGTGCGTTTTTTGTGTGTTTTTTTTTGATGATGTTGTTTTTTAATTTGTTTTTTGTACAGTATGGAACTCCATCTCGGTGTGATGCATGTATTATTTAGTATTCCCTGAGATTTTACTGAATTGAACGTAGGTGAGCTGGAGCTTGCTGAAAAGTGTGCCGTGCAGCAGAGAACTCCCTGAAGTGAACTGGAAAGTAAAGTGGTGTGAATTGGAAAATGGCTGTTGCCCATCGGACGACAGGCAGAGGGCTTACTTTACGCCACATCTGTATTTTAAAAAGAAACAAGAACTGTGCTTAAATCGGCTCAGTTTAGACAGTTACTATTTTTTTTTCATGTCCTGCTCCAATGATCTTAAGTTACCTAAAATCCTTATTTGCCATTTTTGTCCGGTTTATGTGTTTACCTTCTGAGTTTTATTTACTTCCTTATAATTGCTCAGAAGTGCCGTTCGCGGGAAAAGCCGTTGATAAACCTCACAATAGCGGCTTGTTTTGATGGAGTAAGACGAGCAATCAGAGGTGTGACGTAGACTGATTGCTCATAAATTAATTTAGTGTTATGCCAACACTCCACGGGTAAATATCAATAGACATAGACAAGAGAAAAGGCTTGGGTTTGTCTAAGCCACGTTTTGCACAGAATCGTGATTGAGTAAAAACATTTACATCAGTGATCGGCACATTCTCTATAGTTCATGATTTTGGGCTTTCCGTGGTTTTTCAACGGCTGAGAGAATTGATGCGATGACTTACATAACATTTACTGTGCTAGATGAGACGCACCTCTCCCCTGTGCAAACTTGTGGTTAAGTTCACCACACCGAGAAACTGTACGTCTCCAAATTCCAAGAGCGCTTAGAACGGGGGCTGGCGATGTTTTGGAGGCTAAATTTAGCTTTCCCTTTCCTTATTATGTTCTTTTTACTTTTAAATTCTATACATAGCGTGGCACTGCCACAGAAAACAACAACGGAAGGAAAGTACTCGTGACCGTTAAAGTGCAGGGATCATGTTCCCTCGCTTTGTCGTTGCGCGGGTGCCTGAACTGCCGTGTCTCCTGATTGCCCTGTATTAAAGGTGCTCAGATGAAGCACATGTCAGCAACTCCTCCTTCCTTCTATTCAAGCGTGAGTCCGCCGGAGCTTAAGTTCGTAGTCAAAAGCCCATGAGAGCAGTTTAAGTGGGTTGCTAGAGCTCGCACTCGAATTTTAATCGAAAGGAAACATAACTTTGTAGCTCTTATAGGCTAACGGATTATTTTTAGTTGTTTTTAAGACTGGCAGAGTGGTTTTATATTTGACGAGTTTACTTAGACTATCGAAAGACTTTATTTGGGACGCTTTGGAAGTGCCAGTGACGTCGGTGACTTGGTTTTTAATTATGTGATCAGTGTTTTTTTTAATATTTTACGTTTACCGGTCTACCTTTGGAGTTAATTAGGATTTAGTTCGATTCGTGCGGACACGGTATTTCAAGACGACTACACAAACCGGACTCTGAGTTCTATACATTCAATCTGTCGTTCCCCATGACTTGAGAAGACCGGCTTCAGCTTTCCCGTGGATATCCGGCCACGGTGTCATCAGTGCTCCGTCGTTCCTCAGCCATGACCCTTGGTAGCCTGGCCGTGTCTGGGAGCTCGGCGGCCGGGAGTTTCTGCTCTTGCTGTGGGGCGAAAATGATGCCATACTTTTCGGACAATGCAGTGGTGTCTCAGAATCAGATCAATCAACTGTAAGTTTGTGTCTTGGAAACAGTATTGCTACGTCGTGTGATTTTAATTGTTGGATGTTACTTTCACACTGCTGTTTTGTTACAAATGTATCCTGATTTTAGGCGAGATTAACCATGCTGTCACAATGAATAAATCGTGTGCCAATTCCACCAGCAGTTTTCTCAGCATAAAGCGTAGTCGCAGAATTAATTTAATTGTTGATAAGTATTATCTATTTAAGTTCCCCGCAAGATCTGGAATTTTATTAATCCGTCTAGAAAAGAACGGATTTAAGTGTTCTGTGTACGTTTGGAGACAAGCCATAATTTATCTTTAAATCAGAGGAGAAAAAAATTGCGAAATATTTAAAGCTGTGCAATTTGAACAGAATGCAATGCTTTTCTGAAGTGTGACGTAACAGGATGTATCGAGGCTTCCTCTCCCTGTTGTGAAATTAGTATTTTGGGAACGTAATTCACCTACCTGTCCGCGTTCTGAGCTCTGCCCGACAATACCCTTTATGGTAATCGATCGGGTCCGTACGAACTGCAGTACTAAGGATGATCGCTTATCGTCATTCATTCATAGAGATGTCAGTGATTGTGCATAAGTAATCCCAGGGCTCAGGCTATTTTGGCAATTTGACATTCGGCAACGGCGATAGCCCCCCCCTGCGTTGGAAAGTAATCGCCAGTACACACCATCCCAACACACTGTGAATACCTGTGGTGTGCTTTGAGTCATGCTTTTGTTTCTAGCACTGATAAGGTACACCTGATTCAATTAGCAGCTGCTTATCAAACCCTTGATGAATTAAATCAGCTGTACCAGCAGTGAGAGAACAGAAATGTTTAGAACCTGGGGTAATGTAAGAGTACTCTAGAGGAGAAACACTGGTTTAGTATGTGTTTTTAGAGCCAGCTCCAATTGGGTCCCTTTTTATGACAGTGATGAATGTGAATGTGTTTTTACTTTCTTTAGGTGTTCGGCAAAGGGCTTGTTTTCCAGATAAAGCTGAACAGTATTCATAATTTCTCTATTCAGGCAATAGTTCAGAGTTAGACGATACTTTAATCTCTAACTAAAAACCTGGCCCAGTCACCAAAACCATCCATCATTTTCTACATCACTGGTTGTGTGGCAACACTCACTGACTGGAAAGCATGAATTGCAATCATCACCATCGAAGCTTGTAATAGCGAAACTGAGAGTTTCAACAGGTAGATTACGTGTCATTTGCATACAGTTTACAGTCAGACTTTGTTTTTTAGAAGAGACTGCATCTAGGTAAAAATTTTGCATGTTTCCTTAATGCTGGAGGCAGTAGAAATGAAGCCTCGTTAGCTGCAGACATACTCTGTCCTCAGTCCAGTGTAAAACTCACTAGAAAATTACCTTGGAGAGACTTTTTTTTTTTATCGGCGTCTGTAGTTTCTGCTTACATTGGCTAATACAGTTCCTTGTGTGGGGAAGTCCACACGCTGTCATTATACACACACCTGAGCTGAGTCACTGTGGCTACGGAGGCAGTCATTGGCTTGTGTGAAGGGATCCTTGTTTGTTTGGGCAGTTTCCAGTGGCTCACTGCTTTGCCTACACATGTACTTTGCGTTAGCCCTAGTCAGGAACGTGTACCATCTCTAGTAATAGGTGGAGTCCAGTCAGATTTTTTTATTTATTTGGTTGGTTGGTTGTTTTTTATTCTGACATGGACATTTTCTGTTCTTTTTTCCCCATTTCTACACTCTTTGTACAAAGCAACGTTTCTAATGTGCAGTGTAAAATAATAAAGTGAAATAGTTCATTATCTGACAGGGAGGAATACATTTTCTCACATATCCATATGAAAACACGCCAGTTGACCAACTCTAGAAAGAGACTAGACAGAGAACTCAAATGGGAAAAGAAGAATTTGGAAGTCTGTTGTTATTGTGTGCATTGCGGAGGTTTTTATTGTTTGGGAGGGTTATCCTGTTGTTAAATTCTCGTGTGTGTTCGAACCACCACACATGCATTTCATGTAGGCACGTGGATTCCATAACTTCCACCAGATGCAGGGAGTTAAATTTTTTTCCCCCATCCCCTTGGAGTGAACTTTGGTCGAGGTTTTTTTTGTTTTGTTTTCCTGAGCTTTGTCAGACGGCGCACTTAGTCAGTGTTGGGAAGCCCCGAATGATATCACGGAAACGACAAAGACAATATTCAATTAATTTCCTAAAACTTGTTTCTTGTTTGACCACAAACATTGATGCATCAACTTATTTGGAAGTCAAGCCAACACTAAAGGAGGATGTCTGTGTGTCAAAGAACACTTTAATCTTTACCTACAGTCCCACAGATAATTACAGGTCAGAGTGAAAAGGAAGTTGTTTGAAAACCTGAAATCTAAAAGGAGAGATTATGTTGTTAGACAAAGTTCTGCTTTTATCGTAAGGCACACCCACAAACGCACACACACAAACACTCACATCACACACACACACATCTCACACACGTGCATGCTTGTGTTATTCCAGGAAGAAGCTGATAAGAGTGCGAATGTGACATGCTTAAGGGTGTGTTTTATGTCAGACAGCTGTATAAGGAAGTCAGATTTTAGGTCACCAGTGTGTGGTGCTACACTGAGAAAAGGACTAAGCATAAATAAGATGATATGCATGGCTTATGAGGATGGATCTGATGTCGTCTGATGGCGAAACCGGGAGTTGACCTTAATGTGACTGATCAGGTTTTCCAAATGACCGAGACGTTGCAGTTCCACCCATAACGGTAATGACTAAATGACAAGTCGATACAATACTTAAGCAGACACCGTTTTGACCAGTGGGAGTCTTTGACAGGATTGTTGAAGATTTTTTTTTTGTTGTTTCTGTTTTTGGGTTTTTTTGTTTTTTTTTATCCAGTCACAGCTGGGTTGCCTGTGACCTCTAGAACCTTTATATCCTCCTTCAGATTCTTCTTCTCTTTCTTTTCCTCTGTCTGCTGCTGTTAGGGAATTTCCCTCTTCTCCTCAAGTCATCCTGTCTTTAATTGGTCAGCTCTGTGGTCCAATCGGGAGCCTCGGGTTTTTCTAAAACCGGAATAGACCCAGACAGTCTGCCTTGAATTGAAAAACTTGAGCTCGAGGCTCAAATTCACATGTATGGTGTCCAAAACCAAGGTGACAACCACCTACAGATCCCTGCTCCATCTCATTACCGTTAGATCATCTTTTTTAATTTTTCCTCCCATGCTCTATATTTACCTATGGTTGGCCGTTTCTGCGTTGGCCTGCTCTGTGTATGTGAGTGTGTTCACACTTGAATGGTGTATATGGAACAGAGTGCAGTATCTGGGACTTGGAAGGTGACAGAATGCAGCCCCTTACCCTGCCGCCCCCCCCACCCCGGCCCAGTTACTACCACACTTCCCTATATTTCTCTCTATCTCTCTCTCTCTCTGCCCTGGACTCATAAGGCCTTTGCTCAGCCTGGGCCTATATTTATCTCTTGCCTTGTTTGAGAGTGACTAATATGGGCAGAGACAGGCAGGGGGGTCAGGCTAGTAGGAGGGGAGGTGAGACTCTGTCCTTCAGCACTCCCCCCTCCCAACCCCCCCCTTACATAGTGATGATAATGTCTGTGCCCTAACAAGTACCTAGCCAACACCGCATGCCAAAAGATGACCCTCCCCTCCCTCTCTCTTTCTCTCTCCCTCTCCCTGTCTCTCTCTCTCGCCTCATCATTCCACCCCATGTGAAAGAGTGAGACGAATGCAGACAAGTTATTTCTTCTGTCTGACCCATCAGGTTTTTTTTTCTCTCTCTCTCTCTCTCTCAGGCTGATGGTGTGAGTATGTCCTTACATGTCTGTGATAGTCAAATATCACTGTGGGTTAAATGCCAGATCCCAGTGACCTCTCAGCTCTGTCCGCAAGGATAAAACACTACCTTACAAATCAGCAGCGCACATCAGCCACTGCAGTGCATTCCCCTCTGTTTCTCTCCTTTATTGGGAGTTTTATTTATTTTATTTGTTTGTGCGTTTGTTTTATACCGCCTCCAGAGCCTAATTGCATTTGCTGTCTAGACCGGCGATCTTTTACAATCAGAGAAATGTTTCAAAAAGACAGGATTGCCATAGGCGAATTTCTTGACCTATAGAGAAGCATTAAAGCACATGTCAATTTGCACGTTTCTGCTACCTTGGTTTTTAGCAGAAGTGGAAATCGTCAACAGTCAGTGAAGTCTAAGTCTAAGGTGCCTTAATTGTTGCTTGAGGTCACCTGAGTTTGCCAGTGTTTTACAGTAATGGAAATGTAGCCAGTCATGGCTTGTCATTGGAGATGATCTACAGTAGGGACCCAAAACTGAACAAGTCTATCAATAGCCTGCATTCATTCAAGCTGCTTGGTATATATTTAGGGAAGTAAAATTAGCCACTACCCCGACACCTGGGTCCTCAGTGCTGCAGAGAGAGACAGAGATGCAGACACAGAGAGAGAGAGAGAGAGAGAGAGGCTTTTGGGCACAGAATAGTTCTTTCTCTGCGTTATACATCCTTCAATGCAGTTTTGAGATTCCAGCGTTTTAGTGTTCAGATTCACTTGCCTGCATGTGCTATTATCAGACCCAGCTCTGTTTCTACTCTCTCACTTTCTCTCTCTCTCTCCTTTTCGCCCCCCTCTCTCTTGCTTCCTTTCATTTCTCCTCTCCGCTTGTATAACTCTGCCTCTTCTCCTTGCCTTTTACGAGAGCGCTCCACTGTCCATCTCTCGGCCGTTATTGGAGCCAGCTGTCGAGGAGAGAGAGAGAAAGAGAGAGAGAGAACGAAACGGAGAAAACACATGGGCGAGAAACGAGTGGAGTAAGAGAAGGAGAGAGTGAGGGAGGAAACAGCTGGGTCAGGGGTGAGCGACTGGTGGGAAGTGAGCTCAATTCGAGCTGAGTGTTTTTGTTTTCTTACCCCCCCCCCCTCCCCTCCTCTCCTCTTCTTTTTTTTTTTTTTTTTTTAACTCAGGGTGTGACTGACCCCAACTACACAGCTTCTCATATTTCTCAATATTCTGCAAATGTTGGCATATTTCCTCCCTGTGTGTTGAAAGGGGTACACACATGTCAGTTTTTCTCTCACCATCTGAATGAGAAGGATTCTTTTTAGCGGTTAGGAGTTTTGTTTTTTTTTTTTCCCCCACAGTGAAATGAAATCCTATGCAAACCTTATTTGTGAGAATCAGAGGTTTCGTGTTAATCAGAGGAAGCCGACCTCCTTCCAGCATACTTGTCGTTCTGCGGGTTTGGGTTGAAACATATTTTGATGAAAAAGTATGTTCCAGAGATCATAGTCCTGTCTTCCTTCTCCTTCATTGAATCTGTTCTCAAGAAGCGCTTGGCTCACATTAGAAAAAAAACCCACACGACTAGTGTCCTTTCTGTAAGTCCCTAGAGCTTCAGGCATATGCATGCGAATGTCCTTCATCGAGGCCCAACCCCCCCCCCCCCCCCCCCACCCCCCACCCATTCTGTTTTCATGTTCTCAGCACTGGGTTGATTTATTCTGCTTCGACATCTCTGTCATGACTTGATTAGGTGGATCCTCAGCGTGCACTCGGTCTCCTCCAATACGCCTGGCCCCCCGCCGCGTTTGGCCCAGCCACGGGCTGCCGTGCTGGGCTACGGTAGAGGACCTCTCTCTGCCTCTCTCCGGAGGGAGAAAAAACTGGAACACGTCAGAACACTGTGTTCTGTGTCAGCGTGTGTGTTTTTGTGCAGCTACAATGGCTAAGACAGACCTGTGACCCATTTTTCCTTGTTCAGGGTAAACTGACAAACTGTTCTCTGTCTCTCTCACTCTCTCTCTCCCTATCCCTCTCTTTTTTCTCTTTCTTTTCTCAGTATCAGTGAAAGCTTCCTCACTGTGAAAGGTGCTGCTCTCTTCCTCCCCCGTGGAAATGGCTCCTCCCCCTCTTCAGTGCCCCGCATCACGCAGCGACGCAACAAACACACAGGTATGTCTCACACACACATACGCGGAATGCACACACACACACATACGCGGAATGCACACACATACTATATACAGTTTAGCACATGCAACTCCAGCCACGTCGATCTCCTCATTAAATTCAGTCTGATACCATGTGCCCAATAATGAAATTCAGCATAATGTCACAGTGCGGTGCAGTGCAGCTAATGGAATCAACCAACAGAGCTTACGCAGCCAAACACACCCCCCCCCCCCCCCCCCCCCCCCCCCACAGCTGAGTCTAAAGTTGTCAGAAGGTGGGCGCAGCAGCATGCGGTGGGGGCGGGGTTATCAGCGTACTGTAGAGTTTTTCCATGGGACTGTCCTTGAACTTGGGGGCCCTCGTTTATGCCAGCAAATGCCTGCCGTGGCATCAGACGCAGCGGCAGCTCTGCAGAGCGTTGGTGTCAGCTTTGATGAGATTATAGGACAGTTAAAGTGAAACTGATGTATCCTCAGAGGTATATCTGTGATGAACTAGTCAGGCCCAGGTGGGATTTACCATTTATATGTTAAAAAAAGGTCCTCTTTTTTTTTTCCCCCCTTTTTTTTTCCCCTTTTCTGAGGAAAGTGAGGCCATTAGCTGTAGCGTGTGAGCCGTGTGTGAGCTTTGTCTCATTAAGAGGAAGTGAAAGCCGTATGAAGCGATAGAGCTGTGAAATGTAAATTTTCAGACGCTTTGATGGCGGTGGCTGCGTCCTGAGCAGACTCCGTCCTCATTAAAGCAGAGTGACAGATTTAAGGGAGGAGACACTGACTCTGTGTGTGTGTGTCTGTGTGTTTGTTTGTTTGTCCAGGTGACCTCCAGCAGCACCTACAGACCATGTTCACCCTGCTTCGGCCAGAAGACACCATCCGCTTGGTGAGTGTACACACACACACACACACACACACCAGTGAATCGCTGCTTTAGCATAGTGAAATATGTAAAGCTCTCTCTCACACACACATTCCCATCCTCTCTCTCTCTTAGGCTGTGCGTCTGGAGAGTGCCTACCCTCAGTGCACACGCTACATGGTAATTGTTTCCACCAACGGCCGTCAGGACACAGAGGAGAGCATTGTACTGGGAATGGACTTCAGTTCCTCTGACTGGTCAGTTCCCATTACGTTTCCTCTATGGCATTATTTTTTTAATTCTATTTTTTAGTCTTTATCTTTCCTCTTATTAAAGTGTGTCTGTGTGTGTGTTTGTTTTAGTTCGTGCTCAGTGGGGCTGGTCCTCCCCCTGTGGAGTGACACTCTGATACACTTGGATGGTGATGGGTAAGAAATTACACACCCCTCACTTTCCTCTTCTAGAAAAATGCTGCACAACAGCCAAGAGCTGTTTTAACTGTGGTTTGTAATGTGTGTTTGTGAATGTTTGCAGGGGGTTCAGTGTGTCCACAGTAAACAGGGTCCATGTGTTTAAGCCTGTGTCAGTCCAGGCCATGTGGTGAGTCACAATCAGTTTGTATCTTTTACTCTTCCCTTCTTTTCTATTCTTTCTCTCTGTCTTTCTCTCTCTCTTTCACACACAGTCTCTTACTCATTCCTTTCAGCTCAGTGTCAGTTCCAGGCTGTAAAGCTTTATTGGCAAGACTTTTTAAAATAAAATATTTTCAGAGCTACTTGCGATACACACATTTACTAACATATATGGTACATACTAAAAACTATCAGGTGTTCTCACCCTCTTTCCTTGGTTTTCTCACCTTGTCTCTCTTTCCTCCCTCAGGGCTGCGTTGCAGTCTTTGCACAAAGCTTGCGAGGTGGCACGTTGTCATAACTACTACCCCGGCAGCCTGTTCCTGACATGGGTCAGTTACTATCAGAGCCGCGTGACCTCCGACCAGCTCTGCATCAACGAATGGAACGCCATGCAAGACGTGCAGTCCCACCGGGCAGACTCTCCCGTGCTGTTCACCGACGTGTGAGTACAGACAAGACTAACAGACCACACTCATTCGCATGCAGACAGACAATGAGTGAGGGACAGACAGAGAAAGAGTGAGAGGGAGAAAGAGGAACGGAGTCAGTCATTTCTGGGATGGCGGGGTTGCGTAAAGGAGAAGCGGTAATTTAATGACATTTCGCTCGCGCAGAGATTCCTGGAAAGGAGATCTTGTTGTGGCCGAAACACTTTGTCACACAGAGCGTGTCATGTGTGTCCCAGACTGTTCTGTTTGTTCCCAAAACACTGCAAGCACATGCACACCCTACATACACACACACAGTAACCCGTGTGTGTGTGCGCAAGTGTAAGTGGATGAACTTTGACACTGGGGGGGGGTGGTAATGGAGAGCTTTGCTGTGAGGGCTTTGAACTGGGGACACGTCTGCAGAAACACAGCCATACACAAGAGTTTACCAACACTACATTTCACAGAATAGCAGCTCCTACATTCCTACAGCGAACCGATGGTGCAACATGGGGCTTTGACACGGAGCAAAACATTGATGTATATCTCTGCCACTGGGCGGAGGAGGGAGGACAGGGGTGTTGTATTGGGAGGGAAATTCCCCCGGTTAGAGGTGGTCAGATGTGCATGTGTTTTTGTCTTCAGTGAGCATGGCCCGCCGCCGCGCCTTAAAATAGCCGCGCCTCTGAGCCAGCTTGATTTACGGTCGGAAAAAGCACGAGACGGATAGGTGGACTAAACAGACAGATGTAAACAGGTGCCGAAAAAGAGAGAGGAATGAAGGGGAGGGGAGTGAAATCGAAGGAGTAATTGAGGAGGGTGATGGTTTGTCGAAGCTTACTCTTTCTGGGGGGGGGTGGGTGTGGGGGGGCATGAGCCATAGATGTTTTATTTTCCTCGAGAGATGAGAATCAATTAGGTCAAGCAGAAACACACTGTCGAACTCTTATTAAAACCCGTCGTCCACTGGCCTGTGGAAAATTACACACACAGGCCATTGTGTCTTGTGTACAAAACAAGACAATGAAATGAAGGCATTCCTAATAGTCGGATCCTGCAGGGGTCAGAGCCAAAGTCAAGAGAGCGCTCTTTGTGCAAAGCTTTTGGTACACGCCGCTTCTATTCACAGTTAAGAGCCTTTCTCTTCATCTGTGTGTGTGTGTTCGTATGTTTACTCGCCTGTGTGTATTTGGGTGTAGCGCTTAGATATTAAAAGCCAATGGGCAGAGAGGCTTGTAACTCAACACCTGCACTGGGTCGCTTCTCAACGAAGATAAAAAATCTCTTCTGGTTTCTTGGCCCTTTTTGTAGAGAGGTCAGTCCGGTGTGTGTGTGTGTGTCTAAACAGGCTCTCTCTTTCCAGTGCTGGGGGAGCATCCAGCCACCATGTGAGCTTCTTGCTCAAACACACATGCACACACATACCCCATCACCTGCTTAATAGTATTTTCTCTTGTGGGAAGTGACCTACATTGAGTGTGTGTTTTTTTTAAGGGTTGCTGTTCTGAGGGCTTAGAGAGAATGGAGGCCCATTCTCATGGGAGCCAATCAGGGCTTGTATTACTATCGGCATAGGGACACATGTTCCTATGTAACCCTCAACACACACACACACAGAAGTGTCCCAGGAATGACGTGTGGTTCTCGGAAAAACCCATAGCAACAGTGGTAGTGTAATGCTAGTGGTTTGTGTTATGGTAATCAAAGTGTTTGTTGTTTTAAAGAGTTTATTTAGATAAGTGACACTGTATACACATTTACTAATGCATTTAGGGGTCTAACTTGAGTTTGTGTATGGGATGATGTTTTGTATATCGTTCTGAAGACGTGATTGTGTAATTGAGCAAAGCATGTTACGCGTCAGTTCTTTTTGAAGACGTGATTACGTGTTTGAGCGAAGTGTGTTGTTTGTTGACAGGCCCACAGAGAGGGAACGCACAGAAAGATTGATCAAGACCCGTCTAAGAGAGATCATGATGCAAAAAGACCTGGAGAACGTCACTTCCAAAGAGGTGCGACCCCCACAGCCCAGCCACGCCACAAGTGTTCACCTGCACTTTTCCCCCACCCTAATTTTCACCTCATATTACATAACTCATCTGCCATTTTAATTAACTAACTGGTGACCTCAGTTTGCTTTTTTTGTATGCCATATTTAGATGACTGTCGGTGGAAAAGACGTTGGTTTTAATTGTGCTGTTGTTTGTTTTCCCTTAGATTCGCACAGAACTGGAGATGCAGATGGTTTGCAACCTCCGAGAGTTTAAAGAGTTCATCGACAACGAGATGATCGTCATCCTTGGGCAGATGGACAGCCCCACGGAAATCTTCGACCATGTTTACCTGGTCAGTGTCCCCTTTCTCCTGCTAGTGTCGTGACCAAGAACAGCATTTAAGGGATTTGGGTTATGTGTGAGGTTTTTTTGGGGGGTTTTTTTTTTTGGGCTTGTCTTCCCAAAGCCTTTTCTGAAATTGTTTTGTTTTTGCATTTAGGGTTCGGAATGGAACGCGTCCAATCTTGAGGAGCTTCAAAGCAGTGGGTAAGCACTGTCACACGGCAGAGGAACTGTTTCAAATTACAGCCACTTCTCTGGCACAGAACTTGTCGTTAATTCACTCCTCTCTCTGTCTCTCTCCCTCTTTCTCTCTGTCTCTCTCCATCAGAGTGCGCTACATCCTCAACGTGACCCGAGAGATCGACAACTTCTTCCCTGGTCTGTTTGAGTACCACAACATTCGCGTGTACGACGAGGAAGCCACTAACTTACTGGAATACTGGAACGACACCTACAAATTCATCTCCAAAGCCAAGTGAGTGGTCAGACCGGACTCCCAAGGTTGTTTTTCTCTGGAGACCGTTATGGGTGTACTCAACAGGAGTTTGTCTTGGTTTTGTCTGTTGTAGGAAAGCGGGTGCCAAGTGCCTGGTCCACTGTAAGATGGGCGTCAGTCGTTCGGCCTCCACCGTCATCGCCTACGCCATGAAGGAGTACGGCTGGGACTTGGAGAGGGCTTTCGAACACGTCAAAGATCGCCGTGCCGTCACCAAACCAAACCCCTCCTTCATGAAACAGCTGGAGGAGTACCAAGGCATCCTGTTGGCCAGGTACGGAGACAACACACACTTACACAACGTACTTACACAACGTACACACTGCACATACATAAACACATTCCCCCTCCCCAACAAGTGGCCCGAATGTAATGACCTACAGCGAGAGAGAGACAGAGAGAGAGATGTTCACACTCCCTATATAATAACATTAAGTCTGCCAGGGCATCCTGCTAGTCAGGTACTTGACTACTGCACACACCTGTAACAACGCAACTACACCCCACACCCTTCTTACAAAACGGCTGAAATTGGGCGTACTGCCTGCCACTGACACACTTTTGCACAATGCAGCAGGATTACATATATCCTGACTGCCCTGTAAAAGCCGAGGTTGAAATTTCCATTGGCTCTTTGTACGGTGTATGCTACAGCAGGGCTTGGTTTCCATAGCAGTGTGTACAGCTGTACAGCTTTTGTACGTATGTGCGTTGCTGACGTAAGAGTGGAGAAGCAGAAGCTGCAGGGCCACATTCTTTCATTGCAAAGTCAATTTTCCAACCTCTGCCTTTATGTTGACTCTTTTTCTTTCAATCACTGACATCCAACACCCGATGGCTTTGCAGCATTTTCTTTTTTTCTGGTTGAGTAAAGGAAAGTGGTTGACACCCTTAATGACGCATTGTTCTTTTTTTGAGTCAGTTTTGTTCCATGCAAGAATAGGACCGGTAGTGTGGATTGTAATCCTCATTGTGTCCTCTCTGTCTCCAGCAAACAGAGACACAACAAACTGTGGCGCTCCCATTCAGACAGTGACCTATCAGAGCGTCGCGAGCCTCCGTGTCGGACCCCACACACCCTGGGCCGCTCGGACCCCCACAATAACAACCGCACCAGCTCACCCTCCCTGCAGCAGGTCCTGGGCACGGCTGCTCTTCAGGCCTTAAACAGCAAAGCCGAAGTCCCAGAGTCAGAGCAAGACCGCGCCGACACGCTCTCCGAGCCGTCCACACTCACCACCACCAGCAGCGCTTCCAACCACGCCCTCTGTGACTCTGAGGAGAACCTCCTCCTCTCCTCCCAGAAACCCAAACAAGAGGAGGATCCTTTCCTTCCCCCTCGGCCCAGGCCGCGGGCGGCCACAGTGGTGCCCGAGCAGAGCTCCCAGCGTTCAACTTTGCTGAGTGTAGCGACTACCGTGCCTATATCTGGACCTCACCCTCCACCCTTGCTCCACCTCATCCCAACGGCTCCCTCTCTGGAGCCTCCAGCTGAAAATGCTGCGGTAGATCACTGTAAGCAGTCGTCTCCATCTGTGCCTGAGCGAAACACAGACTCTGTCGAGCTGATACTTAACGCACTTGACTCAAGTGAATCTGAGGACTCTCATCAGATTAGCGAGTCCACTGTGTCAAAAAGCTTGGAGCTTTCTCTGGACAGTGGTTCTGGAGTTGGAGCCGATTTAGCATCACCGGGAATACCCATGGTTCTCGGCCCGTCCGGTCTGGAGTTGGATCTCCATGGTAACGATGACAATAACAACCCCAGTGGCACTCAGACAGAGTTATCAGATAGCCCAGTTAGCACAAACCCTTCCAGGCTCAGTACGGACAGCATCGACTTCTTCAGTGCCCGAGAGAAATTCCTCGGCCTGTCCCAGGACGGCTTGGCACGCTCCCTCTCGGAGCCGGCAGCTCCCCGGACGCCTCATTCCAGATGTCTCAGCCAGGAGCTGCAGCCCTCGTCTGCAGAGGATGCCGATGTGGTGCCAGCCAGCGAGGGAGACCAGAAAAACGTGAGAAGCTTGTCACTTGTTTTACGCTTGTAGCTCATGTTCACATTCTGTCTTTCTAAGAAGTCAGTCAAAACTGAGCAGTGTGACATTTTCAGTACAGTCAGACACTGTCACCTTGGTTATATTAGTGGTTGGGTAAGAATTGATGTAGCTCTGCCTCCTGCTGGAATTATGGAGAAATTGCACGAGCATTTAAACAGAAAAAGTACATACAGAGACATGATGGATATGTTACCTTCCAAACCTCTAGCATAATTATATAAGCTCTATCTGAAGAATATCGATCACAGGAAATGTTAATAATCTGTTATTTTCTCTCCCTCTCTCTCCGTCCCTCTCCCTCCCTCTCTTGCTCTCTGTGCTCCATTAGTGCTCTTCCCAACCAGAGGACAGCAGTGACATGAGTTCTCAGACTGTAGCAGTCTCCCAGCCCCACAGCCATGATAATGGAGTGTCTGTGCGTCACATAGTGACTGAACTGGAGTCCATAACTCACACTGTAACCCCCATCAGTCATCATTCTGCCCAGGAGGAGGAGGACGAAGATAACCAGGAAAAGGCAGATTCCTCACACACCCCCTTCATGCTGTCCACCAGCTGGCCCTCTGGCTCAGTGCGTCGTGTGACAAAGCAACTGGAGCTTAGGCTGAAGCAGGAGCTAGAGGACTCCCAGTCAGCAGGCGTCCCTTCCCCTTCCCGTTCCTCTCTTCCTTCACCCTGCATGGACTGCACTCAGCCATGCTCAGCCTCCCCGCCACCAGGGGGCACTGTAGACATGGCCTGCAATGAACCAGAAAACCGTCATGGTGGAGATACCAAAGAGCTGCACAATTCAAACTCTGAGTTAGATCCTTCATTTTCTGTATACCCAGTCAGCAAACAACCTCTAGATTCTGACCATGTTACAGTGAGCCCTCCTCAAGAGCTGGACCCTTCTAGCACCCTCTTGTGGTTGGATGGTGTAACTGAATTGGAGACAGACACAGATGACCCGGTGCGCCCAAACGCACAGCTGGCCCGCAGCAGCGAGGACTTGGAGAAGATTCAGGAGACTCTGCGGGAACTGCAGGCTTTTCTGTATGAGGCCACGGGGCTGGGGGGCCATTCAGGGACGGCTCAGGGCCAGCCCCCCCCAGCAGTTGGATCAGAGGAACAGCAACAACCAGAGCTCCGGGGCCCAGCCATGTGGCAGAGGGCTATGGAGATCGAAGCACGTATCCGCCAGGCAGGCCTTACCCCGCCCTCCCTCATGAAACGATCCGCCTCCCTGGCCAAACTGGACTGTCTGGAACTCTCTGCCAATGACCTGAACGACTGGGATTTCCACGCCCCTAGCCCCTCCCCCGGCCCTCAGCAGCCAGTTGCTGCCTCCTCCTCCTTGCCATCCACATCCCACTCGCACTGCCCCGACGACGCACATAAAAAACAGCGCATTTTACCTCAGAGCCGGTCCAGTCCTGACCCCCCGGCGCCTCGGCTGGAGCCCGTCAGGACGGAGGGCTCCGCCCACCAGCACAGACTTTCAAGTGGCAGTGTCTCCCTCGAACAGAGCCACTGTCAACCCGTGGTTACCGTGACGACGACGCGGCAGCAGCAGCACGCAAAGCCACACCCTGCGCGACGGCTCCGCAGAGCAGCAGACAAGAAAAAGACTGTGACCGTCCTATATAACACCATGTGACATTGGCTGAACTCTGACCTCCACAGACTCGGGGAGGGGGGGGGGACCTAGCCATGTGTCCATGGGTTAGGGGTGAAGGGGTGAGGGGGGGGGATTAGGATTAGCTGCTTGGGTGGGTTTCAGACACTGTGGTCTGTAAAACATGGATCAGTGAGATCCATATCTAAGCTGAAACTGTGAGCGTGTGCTACTGTAGGGATGTGTGCGTGTGTGTGTGTGAGCGCGAGAGTGTGTGTGTGTGAGTGACTGTTTGTTTGCGTCAGTGCATTTTTCCCTGTCCAGAAATTTTCAGATATGAACTGAAATGAGGGGACTGTTTCACAGAACATGCACTTTACATCTCATGGTTTTCACTGTAATTTTAATTTTTTTGTTTGTTTGTTTGGGGGTTTTTTTACGTTTATTTTGGGGAGTATGTTTGCACTGATTCAGAGGTAGCCTGGCTGTATGTTTCTGATGTATGTGGCGTTTTCTCCTTGTTATAAAATCAGGTAAACTTGATATGTACTTTTTTTATCCTGTGCTTTAGCTGTGACTATTAAAGAAACAAAACTGCATTAATTTTAACCATGTTTGTCATGGGCTTAATTCGATTCACACCAAATACAAATGAACCCTTTTTTTGGATATTTAACCCACCCTACCGTCAAACACAGGCAATAGTGCAGAGGAATCTTTTGCCAAGCTGTATTGTAAAGCAATGTGTGTGACATGACACGTGAAGTATGCGAGTTATAACTAGTTTTGGAGAAGAGCGCCTGTGTGTGGCCAGATAGAGAACTGCGGGGATGATGTAATGCCCTGTATATTACGGGGCTGTCTGATTTACTGCTGCGCTCAGATGTATCGTTTGTGCTGCATGTGCAGTGGCCTCCTGCAAAACAATCTTACTTGGTGTATTTAACGTCTGGCATTTTTATTGCTCTCTCTCTCATCCCTAATTAAAATAGCACTAAGAACCGAAAAGACGTTAAATGATTAAGCACGTTGCATTACAGGAGTAAGAATTACTTTAAAAACTACAGCCCGAATCCCTATTTAATGAAATGGCTAAGAAATCCCCTGTGGCTAATGTAGTCAAATACTGGTCTGTAGAAAACACAGTTTTAACTGTGACATCAGAACAAGCGCACAACTTTAATTAGAGCAAATACAATTAGAATACTTCACAATATCTTAAAACCTGAACCTGAAAAAAGTATCTGACAGTTTTGCCATGACCCAAGTGAACAGATTTCCCAAAAGCATTCCTGCTGCGTTATCCTGCAGTTTTAAAGCCTGTTTTCATTTAAAACTTCATCGACTGGCGTTCGTTCGTGTGCGCGCGCACGCTAGCTGTCGCCTCGCATACTGATGCACACAGGCGTTTATTTATGTCTCTGGGTGTTTAAAGATTCACGCGGCATAGTACCTGCGCTGGGCTGAGCTGCTCTTCAGAATAATGTTATTCATAGAGCTTGACTCATCCACTGTGTGCCGAGCCACCCCTCTGCAGACCAGCTGATTCATATTCGGAACGATCCCATCCATACCGAGCTTCTGACTCGAGCGTATCTAGAAACGTTTTGCCATCAGCAAGCGTTTTTATCGTTTTCTGAAGTAAAGGAAGCGTGCAAAGCAATCCGAATCACTGAAACTGAAACAGAGGATGCAAAGAGAGAGAGAGAGGGAGGGAGAGAGTGACTGGTGGAGTTCACCACCAGAGTTTTATTCACTGGGTTTTTTCCCCCTTATATGCATACAAAACATCTTGTGCCACCTGTAAGGATATCAGGTGGAGATTACGGGTATTTTGTCATACAGTCAATTTAAAAACTAATCAAACACAAAAAGCACCCGCATTCCCCCAAAACAAACAAACAAAAAAAACAGTGTTGTGACAAGCTTTCCAGGGAGAGCTCTAATGAAGCGTATGCTCTGTTTTCATTACTGCAGTCTTTATTCATCTCATATCGCTTGATCACTTGAGACTGCCAACGATTTCTAATGACAATCCACTCGTTTTTTATTATTCAGGCTTGGCTCAAGTCATGAATCAAAATTAAAAGCAGAGACACATAGGCGGTGCCAGAATACCATACAAACACCACAACTATACTCCACACAGACCCATTCATATCAGGTGCGAACGTGTTTTTTTTTTTAATTGATTGTTTTAATACATGGTTTATTAAAACTCATACAAGGACCTTTGCATTACTCCTCTAATTACTAAACCCACACCATTATCTCTCAGTATTTCCTATCTACCACACGGTAACACATGAATAAGTAAATATAACATCTTGATGTCTGGCACCCCTGTACTGTTCCTAGATCAGCCCTTATGTCATCTCATTTGTCAGGTTAAGTTATCAGTAAACACCACTGCCTAGTGTGAATTGTGCTTAAAAGAAAGTTCTGTCAAATGATGTCATTTTTTCTGCAAATTTAATTCAATTATATAAAGATGTCTATGGAAGCCAAAGAATGAATAACCAAATGGGGAAAAAAAAAAAAAAAAAAACTTGCAATGCAGAGGAAATTTCCAGTTTCTGAGAACATCTTAAAATAAACAGAACATCACAATAAGGAAAACAGGAATTAAAATGTCCAAAAGCTGCTATAATAGGAAAGACTAAAATAGCACCATTTTGTGTATTGTATGAACAACCACCCAGATGACTTTTGCTCATGGCAAAAATATGATCAGTATTGCAGTGAGAATCTGATGCTTTGAGATGATTAAAAATTAAAAAGAAAAATGTTCCCTCCAAAAAGATGCCTCTGGATAGACTGGAAATTTCCCATCTAATTCAATGTTCACTCTCCTAACTTCTGAAATTAGTCATGTTTCCACTACTTAGGACAAAAAAAAAAGGATCTTGCTGAAATAATTAGATGGTGCAGAGGCAAAACACAAACAGAATCCTCCCGCTGTCTTACAGCGATTAGCTGCCAACAGACCGCCTCACCGCACTGACGTCACATCATCACTCTATCCATTCATTATCCAGCCAATCAACTGTCATCACTGCTCTGCCTGTATGCACTCTACATACAGTACAATTGGATTTTGTGCAAATTAAAAACAAAAATCTAATTTACTAGTTCCTTTTTTTAAAAAAAGATGATAAATAAAAAATAAAGAGGGCAAAAGAGAAAGAAAGCATCGGAGTTCTGTAAGTCCGAACTCATCAGTGTTAGAGCCCACACAGAGGTCAAGCTTTGGTGGAAAACAAATGAATGAACAAACAAACAAAAAACAGGCTGAGTAATGTGTGAAGGCTTCCAGTGTCAGCTGGGAAGTAGCTCTGTTCATTTTCTCATTCATACACACACATAAACACACACACACACACGCACACACACACACACACATTTGTTGAATGGCCTCTCACCAGTCTAGTGCTAGTCAGTCAGTTAATAAGTCACTGGATAGTTTTTTAAATGTTGTTATAACGTTGTGGCATGAGGACAGAGGATCTGATTGGAGTCAGTTGGCTTTATCACCTCTGGGAAGCCCTGTGGTTAAACACAGGTTTAGTGGAAGGACATGTTGGGAAGTGGGGAGTGGTTTGGTTTAATAGAGCCAATCGCAGCTCTTCCTAGGTCACCTGTAGATCGCCCACTCTCCCATTCCCTTGTTCCCAGTGGCTTAATGTCCACTCACTTCTCCATGAGTGACAGCTGTATGATACGCTGCAGCTCTTCCTCCTCTTGTCTTTGCCGGAGCTCCGCTTCCTCCTGCTCGCGGGCAGACAGTTCCATTGCCAAACGCAGCTGCTCGTCATAACTCTTTGGCGTCTTATTGGTAGGTGTCCCCCGGGGACTGGCCACGGGGCTGGGTTTGTGCTGTGGGGTCCTGATAAGAAGGAGGATACGGAGCGCTGTGACTGATGCATTCAAAAAACATAGTTTCTTATCATTCATCAGAAAGTTCCACGTATTTCCATTAGCACAGTGTTACCATAGCAGAAGCCACTTAAAACAAGCGGCACCAAGCCGTTTTTTCTCTCAGAAAAGCGTGCTATCAAATACTGAGAGAACATTTTCACAGCATAAGCAAATTTTAGCTGCTGGAGCCTTGACAGAGCAAAATCTCTAGAACTATCTAGAACAAACAGTGCTGAGGAAGGGCCGTGTCTTTGAAGACCGGTCCAAAGAGAATTTATGATCTTCAGAGAGTACAGACAGGGTACACTGTATTGACAGTGAGTGCTGTGTCAATAGCTCCAGAAAATTATGTGTGTTGAATGAAGAACTGCTACAGAAACTCGCTGAGAGAGAGGGAGAGAGAGAGAGAGAGGGAGAGAGAGAGAGGGTAAACAGAGGAGGAGAATACTGACTGCGGACCTTTCGATGCGACTGGGGTCACAGGAAAGGCTGTGTGTTCCTGGCTTGCTGTTTGTCAGTGCCTCCCAGATAGTCACCTACAGAGAGAGTCAGTTTTAAAAGTATTTCTCTGGTTGGGAGCATATGTACAGTTGCATCATCTGTTGACTCTGAATCTAAAAAAATAAAATCTATCTATCTATCTATCTATCTATCTATCTATCTATCTATCTATCTATCTATCTATCTATCTATCTATCTATCTATCTATCTATCCATCTATCTATCTATCCATCTATCTATCCATCTATCTATCTATCCATCTATCTATCTATCTGTCTATCTATCTGTCTATCTATCTGTCTATCTATCTGTCTGTGTGTGTGTTTATGGTTCTGACCTGGTCGTACTCTGAGCCAGCCTCTAACAGGCTTTGCTGGATGGCGTACTGCAGCAGGTCGTCTTCCTCTTCACGCATGTTGTCTCTCTGGTTCCCTCCAAGTATACTGTAACCAGGCGGAGCCTCAAACACACACGCAGGAATCTCTCCTGCACGACATGAGCCTGACAGACACACACACACACACACAAGCTGGTTTATACATCTTTTTTGACTTGATCCATCCAGTAAAGTAATAGGCCGTCAGCGAAAGCAATGTTACTGCATAGGAGACAGACATAATATCGCCACTGTTTCACTGCTATGGTGAGAAAAATCATCAGAACAGTTTCCGTTCTTGGTGTGAAGTTATTCTGACTGTTCCGCAGCTCAAGTTGACAGTTTTGTTAAGTGTTAGGTAGCTAACTGTTAATTTAAGGCTTAATTCAAGTTTCAAGTGACAGAAGTTTTGAGGTCTTACTGGTGGAGCTGGAGCTGGATACACTGGAGGAGTCACTTCCTGGGGAGGGAGTCTCTGTCCTGGGACTCTCTTTCTGTCTGTCTCTCTCTGCCTCCGCTCGGCCCGTCACAACACTGTCCTCACAGCCGTTTAGATTTCCAAAAGTGATGCGCGCGTTCAGAATGTGGTAGATGGGTATCTCTGGGGAGTTGAGACAGATTGTCTAATCATCACATTTCTGCATGCCCATATATGTCACGGATACTCGCACACACGTTTGTTTATGTATGCATGCATATATGCATACACATATAAATATATACAAAAATCTGAGTGCATATGCCTCTGTTACTCTCCCTCTCTGACATTTCTCTCACCGATCTTGACAGGGAAGCCCGGGGGCAGGCGTAGGGTGATGAAGTCACGGAGTTTAGCGAAGAGGGCATTGGAAATAGCCATGAGGTCGATGATGGGGGCCACCTGCTCGGCCAGGGACAAAGGGTGGGACTCACAAAGCCACAGCTTCGCCTTGAACCTGAAAACACACACGCACGCACACACACATATACACACACATACAGATGAACTACCATGGTGTGGGGCACCTACTGATACACACTTCACTGTAAGGTGTGGATGACAACATGGGAGAGTGCTATTCACAGTACAACACTTTAACAGAGCTTCTATAGGCGAATTGTGCTTATATAAGGCAAACTGATTCTAATGTTAGAGGTAAATGAGACCAAGTTTTATATAAATACTTTTACTGATTGAGCAGAGGATTGGTTTTTCTCATTACGGCAAAAAAACCTATTTCCATGGCAACAGGCATGTGCCTCAGGAACTCATTGGACAGTGAAGGGAAGGGGGTCACCTCTGGGTCTTGGTGGTGAGTTGGCATGGATGGCCAATGTCGCGCTGGTTATGGGACATGTTGGGATTAAAGTATTCCTCTGCAGTCAGTGCTGCTGGGTTAGTGACTGGGTATGATGTCTGTGTGACCAGCGTCTGCTGTAATAGAACAGAAATGAGTCTTCAGCGAGAGGAGCAAGGTGAAACTTTTATCAATATCAGACAAGCAGAGCAGCCAAGAGACTTGTTTTCCCCTAAGCTCAAATAGATATTGACAGCAATAAACAGTGAACAAATAAATCAGAATTTAAAACTACTCAAAGCAACAATACTGTGACACTTGTTTCTCTTTCTTTCTTTCCTTTCCCTCCTCTCCCACCCACCCTTTTCTTACAAAGATCTTAACATGAAGTCCAGCTATGTACACGTGGGCTGTACTCGCCCACTTACCAGCACTGCTAAGTACTATACTGGTGGAAATGTACATCAACTATCAACAGTATAAGCAGCGTTCACTTTCAACTCCGTTACATTTATGAAGAAATTATACACTTTCTACTCCAATACATTTCTACTCCAATACATTTACATTTTGTTTCATTTCGCACGGCAAGCCGAAAGTCATTCTCTTTCCTTTATTTTCATTTTATCATGTGGTAGCCGATTGAACACTTGTGGTTCTAACTGACGCGGACGCACACAAACGGTGGAAGAACGTGTGTGTTCTGGAGCCTAACTCACAGGCCTGGGTACAGCACTTGCCCAACATCTACTCATTACTGCCAATGTGAGTGCGTCAGCCAGCAAAGTAGTCCTGTTCTGGATAGTTCCGGAACTGTTTAGTTCCTAAAAAATCCCTGAACTTCAGTGGAATAACGGCTTTAGCCACTAGGAATGCGAGCCCAGACGACTGTCCACAGCCTTATTGAAAAAAAAACGTTTAGGAAGGAAAAAAACGATCCATACTGGACGAACAGCTTGTTTTTTTTTTTAATCTCGGAACAGGAAAATAACTTCAAATATCTTCAAGGATTCAGCTCCAAGTCTCAGGACGGTCGTGTTTGGTCTTATTTTTATTCGTTATGTTTCTTTTCATCTTGCACTTGAGTACATTAAAACCCTGATACTTTAAGCCTATGACTCGAGTTGTTTTTTGAATGGGTGACTTGCACTTTTACTTGAGTCATTCTGTCATGGTTGTGTCTTCACTTTAATCTAAGTATAATATATTTTTCACACCTTTCCTACTTACTCACACGTGCATGCGCTCACACTTGTGCACACACTCAGTTACTCGCTTACACACAAACCCACTCACTCACCCCGTTGTTAGGCCCCATGTGTTGCTCGGCAATGCCAAGGAAAGATTGCAGGGGTGTCTTGCTGCCTGAGGGAATTACACACGTAGGGTATATACATTACCGTGGGTATTACATTAGCAACCTCCCACACCACCCACAGTCAACTGGACCACTCAGAGCCTCACTACCTCCCTAAGCAGATACACAGGTGTTTTTTAGGGACAGGGTTTCCTCTGGGAAGACTAGTTATTACTATTTTATGATATGGTTCTGCCGTGTGACACGACATACACGACACAGGAGAATACTTCTACACTGCAATGTCTTCTTTCTCACTGATACACGTACTGCTAGAATGGCAAAGGTGACGCCACGACCAAAAGCGATTTTTCACACAGCGCTCGTAAACTATGAAGATTTCTGGTGTTAGTTTCAGTATACTATACAACAGAAAATATATAATACATATTTGTAATCTCTAATATAGAAGTGTTTTCATGCCAGTGAGGTGAGAACGTGTGGGTACACACAGAGCAGTTGGTTTGTGAGTGATGTGTACCTTTGGGTTTGGCTTTATGCTGATCATTTAGATGATCTGTCCTGGTACGAGTGATTAGCTCCACGTTAGACGCAGCATAGACCTAAGAGAGAGGAGGAGATACCTTTCTAAAGTGTTGAGTAATAGTGGGAACCTTAGCGGAGTTTACAGTTAAAATGATGATTGCATCATTTTTGATTGCACCAAAGAGAAGCGGTCCAGTGGAGTTCGTTATATGAAGTATATAAAGTACATGCTTCAGCACGGGCGGAAAAAAAGCACAGAGTAAGCAGTTACCTTGGACTCGTAGCCGTTCACCACTTCTGTTTTTTCACTGCGCCAGCCCAGAATGCCTGTCTTATTCCTACAGAGAGAGAGAGACATAAAGATGGACGTATAACACAGGGTGATGACCTGCAGTGAGGGGTTAGTGTATTTTCATCCTAATAATGAGTCTAAATGGTGCTTTACTGGCATCTCTCCCTGGCATGGGCGCTCTGATTCTGTGCAGCCTACATCCTATAAGAACAATAAAACTGGAAAGGGCACAAACATCTGAAATATCTCTCCCTGCTGTCAGTGGAACCCGCCGGAATAAACGTCTGGAGCAGTTTCATGGAGTGCTGATGTTTTGATGCCAAAATGGATAATAATGGATACTTTCACTTTTGGTGCTCGTTCCCCCGTTCCTCTTACCTCTCGAAGGATATGTTGCGAGTGTCCAGCTGGGTGGTGACCACGGGGGCAGAGAGACGTGCCGCCACCTGCTCGTCTGTAGGCTGCAGCGCCTCCAGCAGGCCCAGAGCCCCGCTGCTCCTCCTCGAGGACGGAGACGCCAGCGAGGAGACGGTGGGGAGCGTCTCGCAGAACACTAGCTGCCTGTCGTGGTCAACCTCCATCACCATGGCACTGGAGTCTGAGAGAGACAGACAAACGGGTGGAGGAGACAGGAGCTAGTGAGCAGCGTTGACGTGTTTTAGCTCATTCACTGAACTGACCGATTTAAGAACCTCAAGTTTGGGCAAAAACAACCGATTAAACCTTAAAAGCTGGCGCGAAAGGTCACAGAACGAAAAACCCAACAGAGTCTGATTTCAGGGATCAAAAATTGCAAGGCTAGGGGAGAGAGAAATGAAGAAAAAAAAAAACAAACAAAAAAAAAAAAACAAAGCATCTCCAACTATGCCTGAGAATTCATACCATGACCACGAAAAATGAAACTTCGGTTTCCTCGTTGCCAGGTCATCTGCTCGAAGCCCATGAGCGTAGTGTCCACTCGCAGACACTGGCCGCTCTTCCACACGCGGTATGTGTCACTGGGGCAGATCCGAGACACCAGGGGCACTACAGGCCAACGGTTAAGAGAGAGATCAGCTTCAGTAGGGTTAGCTCAGCCGCAGTGAAGCCGCGGTATTGTTCAGACAGTAAAGGGACTAGTAAAGTCCCTATTTTAACTTACCCCAGCTTGTAAACTCCCATTTCATCTCTACATAAAAGTCCTGAGCCTTAGAGAGAGACAGAGAGAGATAGAGAGAGAAAAAGAGTGAGTAAATAAAAAGCACAAAGTTTATGAAGTTAAGAGTGACTGTGAAGAAATGGCACTATTTGGATGTGAATGCTAGTAGAATGGTGAGACAGAGATTGATAGATGTAGAAAATTGGAGGGAGATATAAATAATATTTCTCTGTGGGAAAGATAGAGGTTTCAGAGAATGAGGTATGTGTTCCTCATCCATCATAAACAAATGGGAAATGTGTTTCAAAAGGAGGAAGGCCTAGGGCCAAAGAGAGAGAGAGAGAGAGAGAGAGAGAGAGAGAGGGAGAGGTTAAGACAGGTTAGCCTTCTGACAGACTGAGGTCCTGTGTGAAGATATAGTGTGTCAGTTTTATTCAAAGGGATCACTCAGGTGTGCTATTGGCTGACTTCCCACTGTTAAGCCAAAGCTAGGTGAGCTTCCCCTGGCCCATTATTCAGGTGAAATCAAGTGTGAATGAGTGACAGGACGATCCCTCGTTCACAGGTGAGGTTCCATTCACCAGACACGACATATTCCAAACACCACAGCGCAATTCATCCGAGTTAAACCAGCTGCTCAGCTCTGTGCTTTTTGTCAATTCAGCTCCAAATATTTTATCTTTGTACAAAATCTCTCTCTGTTGAGTGAGCAGCCTGTTTATGGGTTTTGAAACCAATATTTCCGTGTAAAGAGAGCAGAACGACAATTTCTGAAACTTGTTGATGAATTTGTTATTGTTTTTATAGAACTGTTTATTATTTTATTTGTTTTTTAAATTATTTGATGTTTTATTTGTATTTTTATGGCGTGTGCTTTTTCCCCATTGTATCACCTGACGCAGTCTCTCCAGCTGAAGGGGAATCCCGGCTAGTCTCTTTGTGGTACGCTGGTAGTCACGGTAACGCAGGACTAGACGCACCAGCTCCGGGTTGCGTGTGCTGATGGCCTCTTGCAACACTGTGGGGGAAAAAAAGATTGAACAAAACATGTTATCAGAGACAGTTACTCATGTCTGTGAATACGAAACGGAAAAATGTCCAAGAAAACTCGCCTTTGCTCACAATGGGAAAAGCAAAGTATGGGTGATTGGTCATTTTTTTCAGTCTGCAGCTAAAGTGAGACTTTGGTTTTCAGTTCCTCACTGTGCAGGCTATTTCTGATCTAACTCAGCAGTAATGCACCTGATGTATCACCTAACAGTTTTGAAAGTAACTGTTGAGTTAAATGAAATTTGTTCAAGCTGGCTCTGAAGTTGATGGATTGCAGTTGCTTCCATATTATACTGAAAGCTGGTCTTTGATCAGTTTTTTTCTTTGGTTCATAACTGTTACAGCTGGGACAGGAAGTTGAGAGAGCTGATCCTGGATCTGAAGTGGAAGAGGAGGGCTTGTATCTCACCTGTCCATCCATTCCTGTTCTCTTTACTGACGTCAGCTCCGTGCTGCAGGAGTACCCGGGCACAGTCCAGGTGTCCCAGGGTTACTGCCAGGTGGAGGGGGGTACGTCCCCGGGGGTCCAAAGTCTCCAAATTCACCTTCCAGAAACAGAAGGACACAGTGAGTGTGAGTCAGAGAGAGAGAGAGAGAGAGAGAGAGAGAGAGATGTAAGAAAACTGATTACAGTTGCTAGCTGAGTTCTTCTCTGGCATGGAACACAGCTGGTAAAAAAAAGAAGAAGAAGAGGGGGAGGCTGCAGCGAACGAGTGTGATGGAGAAAGAAGTGACAGGTGATAATTAAGCCATCACACTCTCACATGACAGAGAAAGGCCTCACACCATGTCTCCCCTGGTGACAGTGGGAAATAGCCGCACACTCAGAACTGTTGCCATTGTAAATCAACCAGCAATTCTGATGCTTGGAAAAAAAAAGGAAAGAAAGGAAAAAAAGACTTGTTTTTCATTGTTCTCTAATCTGGCCTCATTCTCTCTCTCTCTCCCTCTCTCTCTGCCAACCATCGAGTTTATGTTCACTTACTGAAGAGAGACAGATGTACACACACACACACACAAGTGTGCACACTCTCTCTCTTACACACACACACACACACACACACACACACACAGGTAAAGTAGTAAAGTTACTTTATCTGTCGCTCTCTCTCTCTCTCTCCCTCTCTTTTTCAAGCTGCTTATCCTAATTAGGGTCACAGGGTGCTGGAGCCTATCCAAGCGCTTATTGGGTGAAAGGCAGGGGAAACACCCTGGACAAGTCGCCAGTCCATCGCAGTATGTATATATATATATATATGTGTGTGTGTGTGTGTGTGTGTGCGTGTGTGTGTATACTCCGACCTTGCACAGGCAAAGGTTGGAGTAGTCAGTAATGCATAGGCCAGCACTCTAATGTGAATATGCTGATGAAAGAGTTTTGCTGTGTGAGGAGCCTATTGGTTGATAGTTATTTATGGAGAGCCTATACGGAGCACCTCTTCAGACTTGCAAATCATAATGGAAACATATTATTGTCTGGGGATTAGGCTGAGCTGCATTGTACAGTCAGATTCAACTCATGTGCAACAAAAATACACACTGAACCCACCCTGTGTATAGCTACTTTGTGTGTGTGTGTGTGTGTGCGCGCGTGCGTGCGTGTGTGTGTGAGTATGTGTTCGGGTTTAATTTTATATTGATAATACAAATGGGATCTAAATGTCCTCATTAACATATGAATACCTGAAAAAAACAAAAAACAAAACAAAAACACAGAAGAATTTAGGACATTCTGCTAATACACACTGAATAAGAATGATCTCCCAAAAATTAAGGCACACCTGTTCATTTTTAAAAGAAAATGACCCAACATATTTGTTTTGTGTTTATGATTATGGTTATTGTGGATGTTTAGGGTTATAGCTATCAAGCTTTACTGACAGTATGTGGAGGTCAGTAAAAAGTCCTCACATATTCTACTTATAATAGTGTGTGTGAGTGTGTGTGTGTGTGTGTGTGTGTGTGCGTGTGTGTCTGTGTACCATGCACTGATGTGCTGTATAGCACTGACACAGAACTGTGTGTCAGGGGAACGTTTGAGGTGTGTCTAAGCTGGTTGGCTGGCTGCTGTCCCTGGTCTCCACACAGGGCTCTGTAATTAGTCTAGCCCTCTTTAAGCACACTGTAGCTCACAGCTCACAACTACTGGGGCCCAAGCAACACCTCCCTGTTCCCTTTCCCCAAAGAATAGAGACAGAAAAACAGCTGAATGCACACAGGGAATTGAAACACAGGGGGTAATCAAGAGACTGTGCGTGTGCGTACGTGTGCGCGCGCGTGTGTGTGTACGTGTGTGTGCACGTATGTGCATCACATGTGTGTGTTCTGTTGGGGCAGGGGGTTGTTGGGGATGTATTGCTATGGCAAACAGGAAGAAGAGGAGAAGAGATAGTAAAGGAAAAGCCTGAAGAAGATGCCGGAAAGTGAAGGCGGGCACTAGCAGCTTGTCGGGAGTGCCAGGCTGCCACCTCAGCCTGGCATGAAGCTCTGCTCAGCCCCGAGGGCGACACAGAGGAGTAACAAAAGCTCAAAATGATAACGGTGGGGAGGTGGAGGGGGGGGGGGGGGGGGGGGGGAGGTGGAGGGGGAGGGGGAGGGGGCTCAAGGCTTGAAAGGATGAAGAAGAAAGTAAGGGAAAGAGAAAGAACAGATGGAGAGCAAAAGAGATTACACTATTTTCCATTTCAAGTCCCCGAGAAGGAATAGCATAATGTGGTCCCATGCTGTCTCTGGCCTAACACAGTAGATTCAGCACTGATAACCTGAGTCTCCAGTCTGACACTGAACACTAGAGTGTCAGGGCTGGGTGAAAGCAAAAACACATGCTCCTGTCCTCTGGGACCAGGCTTTGGAAAATACTGGTATGAACTGGAAGATGGACTGGGAGATAGAGAGGAAGAATAATGAAATTGGCAAAATACATCATTCAACAGGTTTTGTTAGAGAGAAAGACAGAGAGAGAGAGAGAGAGAGAGAGAGAGAGAGATGGATGAAATCGCATGCTGTGGGGGGTTGGGGGGGGTGGCTGGAGAGCACAGGAAACATTGGTTGTTATAGACTGGCCTTCCATTGACCCTGTCTCCTGCTATTTATACTAAGACGCTCACACACAAACACAAACAGTCAATTGAACTGTTGCATTAGCTCACAGACACACACACACACACACACACTCACATACACACACAGAATCACTGGAAATATACATCTCCCTGAATTCCAAATGAACAAATATTGATTCGTTTTTACAACTCTACTCTCTACAGCAATCCTGACCTCTGTAAAAGTACTTTTAAATAAAGCACTATTTTTCAGCTGCCTTCTTTTGTGTGGCTAATATCCCAACAACAGCAGCAACAACAACAACAACATCAGCAACAACAACAATAAAACACTGCACATTTGTCTCTCCCGTGAGTGAAAATCTCATGGTATTCCCACACCTGCTCATGGAGTATTCCAGAAATTGCACACTAACACACTAACACATTTACTCACTCACATGTGAACTATGTTATTCTGACAAGACATATTAACGCAAACACATACTGTATGCATCCATTGAGCGTTTGTTCCCATAGGCACAACTGATAGGACACTGTGTTTAAATTTGGGGGGGGTCTTCTCACATACTCAGAATGAGCATGCTCTATTGCACACTGCCATCCTCCATCCATCCTCTTTCTCTCTCTCTCTCTCTCTCTCTTTCTTTCTCTCTCTCTTTCTCTCTCTCTCTCTCTCTCTCATTCTTAGTCATTTGCCTGCTGGAGGCTGCATTATTGATAGCCATCTCTGGCTGTAGCATCTGCTTCAGCACTCTCTCTGCCTTGGCTAATGTTCTCTGGCAGCTACTTAAACCAGCATCAATCTTTCATTGGAAGTCCAAACTGTGCATGTGGGGACGAAAAAAAGCAAATCATACGTGTTTGTGTGCATGTGCATGCGAGAAGGAGAGATGCATATTATTACGGGATAAAAAACGTGGTTAAATATGAAATAAAAAATTGCGTGGGCAGAGATGTGTGGGTACAGGCATGCAAGAGCTATGCATGTACACACACACACACACTCACACACACGCAACCTCAGGCTGAAACACAGTGCAACAGCGAAACTAAACAATGGAATGGTCCAAACTTGAGCTGTGACTATCTTCATCTCCGTTTACTGATAGATGTTGAACAAGTGAAAGGGATGGAAAAAACAGGTTAACACAAACGGGGTCTGGTACAGTAGAGAAATGAAATTCTAGCTGAGATGGATGGAGAGCTGACGGACCAGAGGAAGATGTACACTTTCTGTAAATAACTCTGAATCGGCCAGGGAACCTGCCACATGAGGGAGATGAGAGAAATGTGGCT
This sequence comes from Chanos chanos, assembly GCF_902362185.1. Classification (NCBI taxonomy): domain Eukaryota; kingdom Metazoa; phylum Chordata; class Actinopteri; order Gonorynchiformes; family Chanidae; genus Chanos; species Chanos chanos. The sequence goes on along the minus strand of NC_044500.1, from coordinate 18,128,521 downwards.
GTGCTTTTAACTGCTTCTCCTTTGACGTAAAGGGGGCCGACATGCAACCTCAAACGCCTTTAAAAACTCCAGAAACTATTCATGAGCACTCGAGTGGAAGGCTGTCTTTAAATTTGCAGAGAAGAGACCACAGAACACAAATCCTGTGTCAAAGCAAAAAACTAGATCTAGCCTAAATGCCCCTTTAAACATATAATGCAGATACAATTATACTATATATATATGTATATTTAGGAGGAAATATATATGTATATTCACACACCGTGACCCTACCCCTACCTGGTGTTCATACACACACACACACACACACACACACAGTATTATAATTCAATATGTAGCACGATATACAATGTACAAGGTAGTGCTATCATGAAGAATAATAACATAACTCATATCATGCCCAGGATCATATTAGCGTATGATGAATCATTGCCATTCAGAGTCAGTAGCATTGTAGAGTCCCAGATGGACAAAGTACATTATGAGCTTCTCACAAACCACTCAGAAGCCTTATAAACATTTACAGTTTTCATAGAAATGGGCTTTAATAAAGTTTCGATGCTACCACACCCTCTGTTTACTGGAGAAACACTGGACCCATACAATGACTTCTACCCATACATCTGGCAAAGGTCAAAGGCGCTTTTTTTTTTTTTTTTTTTGCACCCAGATAAGAACTTTCGTGATGTCATGTGTAGTATTTTAGGTCATTTTTCGTAAACAGCATGAAACTGCTGAAAGGAGATAAGCTATATGTGGAAGTAGAGGAAGTTGTGGCGGAAGCAGGCTTGACCTGTTTCCATAATACCACAGACAGGGGAAGTAGGGCCGACTGCATAATTTTCTGCATAGTTTTCATGTTGTGTATCCAAAAGGCTACATGAGGTGTTTTCTTTCTTTCTCATTTTTTTTTTTTGCTTAAACAAATTAAAATAGAGGAAGTTACTTATGGGTAAGGCAAATGACTATGCAAAATAATGTATCCACTGAACCAGTCCTGAGAGTGTGATGCTAATAGCCTGCATGCTACAGTAAGCAGATGCATAACTATAAACAATCCTCACTGAAGTCTTTGTGAACTGACATATTCAGAGTGGTATTTAGAGGAGTTGCCAAGTGTGTGTGTGTGTGTGTGTGTGGAGGGGGGGGGGGTGTTGTTGTTCTAATGCTTAGTATGGAGCTATAATGAAATCAGATATGTTCCATGAAGTACCATTCATTTCCTCCATCTTTCCAATTCACGGAGCCAAACAAACGCAACATATTATTAGCTGAGCACGAGACATCTTTTCAATCTTCAACTATTGTCTGTCTGGCTCTGTCCTGCTCTGTCTTGTTAAAAGCTTTCTATAAGTTAACTAAATCTCTCCCCCTCAACCCTCCCCTCTAGTTGAATCCCTAATGACGGAGCTTTGGTAAAATTAGTGTTGGGTTTCACTGCACAGAAGTGGAAGTGGAGGTGAAAGGATGCTGCTGCCAAAAGAAAAAAAAAAGGACTGGAAGAGAACTGAGATTGAACAGATGTTGGGGGGAAAAAAGAGAGAAGTTATCTGAAGGGATAGGGTTGTGTTGCTGAGGAGGTCGGATTCGTGTTAATCTAGCTTGACGAGACTAAGAGCTGTTGATTTTATGTGGACACAAATCTGTATGGGGCAGCAGTGATTTCTCTCCTTTGGACATGTGCTTGAGCCTCTGTCAGCACACAGTTTAATATCTCTGCTTCTGCTGCTACAGACATATCATCCGCTCTGCAGTAACCTTCCTCAATCATCTACTCTTTTCTATTCCCTGGTTTTTTTTTTTCCCTGTCTACATCTACCAACCTTTTACTTCCCATCTCTCTCTCTCTCTCTCTCTCTCTCTCTCTCTCTCTCTCTCTCTCTGTCTGTCTGTCTGTCTGTCTGTCTGTCTGTCTGTCTCTCTCTCCTCTGGGCTGTCAGTTGTCTGTGTTGTCCCTCTCCATCTTGTTTTATGACACTGTCAAAAAAGCAAACTGCAAATGGAGCTCCTTCCAAATCTCTTACTGTCTTCTCTCTTTTCTCTTCTCTTTCCAAATTCATCTCTTTTGCTATTCATGTCCCTCCCTCCCTTCCCTCCTCCAGCTTTATTTTTTGCTTCTCTCTGTTCTCTCATCGACACCCAACACCAATGACACAACCAATATGCTGGTGCAGCACCTTTTATCTCCTGGATGGCTCAGTGTACCCCCCCCCCCCCACACACACACACACACTCCTCCTGCTCCCTCCCTTCCTCCTGAAGCTCTTAAGGCAAATAATTGTCATGGTATTGACACCCCTCTCAACACGTCTGCAGACATGAACACCAGCAAAACCTTCATCCAATCCCTGAGAGACAGACAGAAAGAGAGAGAGAGAGAGAGAGAGAGAGAGAGAGAGATGCACACACACACACACACACACACAAGCACACCAATCCAATTCATTCTCACAGCAACTCAACACTGCACCTCAATCTCTTGAAGTCTGTTCTTTGAGCCTAGGCCAGATAATCCTGCCGGTGGTGTGTAAATCATGCAGACTGAGAGAAGTTTATATCGCAGCGATAATTAACCAGGTTAGGGCTGAGTTATGACCAGCATCTAGGAACACAGACGCAGAACAAACAGGGTAGGACGGTAGCACGGTGACTTAAGACTTTACATTTAAAAGAGAGCTTAACTCTAGTTATTTCTGTGTCTGAATGACTGTAGAATACAGGCAAAATGTTAGAGGAAAAAGAAAAACACCACATACAGCTATGAGGTAGATTTAGAAAGGACAAAGGCTTTTCTTAATTTGCCTTCTAAAAGCTTGGACCCACCCAGGTATATAAATGAAGGCAAATTGGATTAACTAATGCCAGGTTTCCATTTTTGGCATTTGGATTCATCCAAGACAAGTGTGTGTCTGTGTTCTGCAGCCACGGAAGAGACTTGACACCTTAAAGTGCAACATGAATGAACAGATATTTTAGTGTGCTCCCAGTCCTCGCAATTGGTGCAAGTAGCATTTTCATTATCCCATACTGACACAAAACCACTTCTTTTTTTTTCCACAGTAGTCCTTAATTTTGGCAACATTGGTCTCATATTCTGAGGCACATTTAACACGGTGTATTGTTTGAACATGGGCCTCAATTCTGGTGATCAATGCTTATTTCAGTTATACAGGCCTATATATGCAGTATGTGTATACATACATATAGCTAATGACAAATTGACAAATACTCTGTGAACTGACATGGTACATAGCACACACTGTGGCTTGATAAATACAATAAAGACAGTCTCAAAAATCTTGTAGAGAGTCTCTGTATGGCTAATTACAGAAACTGATTTGCATAATGGTCTCCTAGGCTAACAACTGGAAAGGAATATCTACTCAGTCTACACTGTTCTGTTTGCACCCATGTTTTTTGCTTTAACTTGTCACACACAATATAGACATGGACCTACTCCATCGTGGTGCAATCTGTAGTGAACTGTTTGGGATATTAGCAATTTCCTCCTTAAGTGCGATATATTTTGAGACCATTACTTCAACCTATGCCTCTAGGTTAATCACGACTGTCTTCTATCCTGTCTTTCCCCTCAAATATCTGTCAACCTCTCAATTTTCTTGGGTCAACATGTGGTCTATTGTATCACTTAGTTGAAGCGGTAAGGCTCCTTCGTTGATAATTACGCCGTTCAGTTGTTGTGTTAAATTTTTAAGGAAGTAATAAACATGGCAAACACACCCTACCATACTGACATCGGTAAGCTAATATTCAAACCCTATCAACATGGTTGCTGTGTGAGAGCTACGCGAGAAGAAACGGTAGCACGACTGGCATTAGTCACTCATACACTTGTGCAGTCTACAGCTCTTCTATTGTGCATAGCCTCCTTCTCAGCTCTCATTTTAACAGTCAGTATAAACGAGCGACTTGCACCCGCAGCGCGGCTCTTCTTCCAAAAATTACTGTAACCAAACCGCAGTGAAACGACACTTAAACAAATGATTGCAAGAACAGGGTGTGGATATCCCCAGTGTTGTGCGCTACCACACTAACAACATCAGAGAAGCCGATCTTCTACTGATATCCTGCCCTCACACTGACCATTCAGTTAGTTAGGAGATGCTTGTTCTGAAAATCATAAGAAGGCAATAGTATGGCTTTCAGCAAGAGTGAGAGAGTTATTGCATTATCTGTAAAAACATAACGTGTTCAGACTGAACTCTGTTTTTGATTAATCTCCTGTCAATATATGGAGGCGTATGAAATATCAGTCGACAAAAAAATGAACTGTCACAATATTTTTCGACTCCAACTATATTAAGAACCACACCGGTCTCTTCGCTTGGCACACCTAAACCAGTTCTTATTCTGTTATACATGGCCCACCCCAGGACCCAGTAGACAGAGACACGGTGTAAAACCCCTTCTCACCTGATCGCTTGCCGTGAGCTCTTTCTCCAGTTGCCGGTGTTTATTATGCCAGACAAGATAATGGAGAGGATAACGACTCTTTTCCGGAGTTTTCTTGGCAGAAATCATCCTCGCTGCATAGTTCGTTGGTCTCCCGATCCGTATCCTTGCTTTGCGCTTGATTATTTACTTTTACAAGGGGTGCGCGTTATTTTATTGTGACTATTAGGAAAAATTCTCTCCTTTTCTCTAAGCAACATGTCTTCCGTATCACATAAATGTCTAATGGGCGAATACTTAAACTATCTGTGGATACTGTGAGATTACTCAAACCTAATATGCATGTTAGTCGTCCTCTCTCTCTCTCTCTCTCTCTCTCTCTGTCTCTCTCTCTCTCTCGCTCGCTCGCTCTGCCTCACTTGCTCCCTCTCACTCGCTCATCCTTTAAAATCAACGAACGCCCATAAACGCATAAGTCTCAATCGCTCCCATCCCTTTACCGGTGATAGTGCGATAGGTGCTGATGCTGCCGTTGTTACTCTTATTAAACGCTTGACAACCAACAGTGATGTCAGGATTTACCATGTATGTCTACTCTTTGGCATTACCTATTTTTGCGATTAGTTTTTATTATTGTTCTTGCCATTGAATTCAAGTTGATGAACTACATCCCAACTGTCAGTTGTTTAATATGACTGTATTATAGTAATAGAATATTCGCATTTGTCAACTATTAAACTGTGTTCTGCCATGTTTACCATTAAACATTTAGCCCATTAATCGAACCATAGTTACAATTTATTTCTTATTTCCTCAACCCCCTGTTATTTTGTTTCCTGGTTGCTATTTTCATAAGCGCACTAGATACAGCTGTTATTAATTTCCATCTTTGCTAAATCCACACATTTTCTCGAAAATATAAAACCTTTCACATGAATGAGGGGTAAAGTCATCATCAAGGCAGTATGTGATTGGCAATATCCGCATGATCTCAGCACTTCTATGATTTAGCTCAACTCTCGTGAGTAGCGGACTGTATGCGAGAAGAGAGGAGGGCGATAGAGGGAGGATTTTAGGGACACATTATGCCTGTGCTGTATTTCTGTGTGAGGTGCCAGATGTAAATATACGTCGTATTTAGATACTTTTCAGGCTCCCACCCCTTTTCTCTTTCAACAGCTATGAAGCAGTTTGGATAATTGTTAGCTAGAGTTAGCCAACAGTGCAGACAATCGGTATTACAGAGGGAGTCGTTTACGTCCGCTGGATTGTACTGACACAGTAAGAAAGACACATATCATTACTGTTAGGCTATAGACATAAAACGCAGAGTCGTTCCTCTCAACAAGGACAGAGGGAGGAAAGGGGAAAAGATAGAGCGAGGGAGAGAGAGAGAGAGAGAGAGAGAGAGGGGTGAGGGTCGGGAAGACTGGAGAGCTTTTCGCCGGCTTCCGGGCATTCGGGGCGGCATCGGAGCTGCAGACGTCGCTCTCGGGAACGGCAAACATCGTCGACATTCAGTAGAGTTTTCAATAACCACTGCGAAAGTGGTACTTATTGAAATGTCGAGAAAAGTCCAAAGAAGCGAGGTGTGCGCAGACTGCAGTGCACCAGGTACGTTGAAATTTATGGTTCAGCGTTGTTGGAAGTAGCTAACTCGTTAAAGGGCGAGTTAACGACAGGAGGTGGAATAGCAGGCCCAAGTCTGCCTTTGGGATACTGGATCAATGAAACAGGAAAATGGCCTTGAATCACTGGCTGTACAGGCGCCCATGGAAGGCAGTTCTCCATGACAATATCCAGATAGCTTGCTTGCTAACTATTACCTTATAAGCTGTGTTAAAATGGTCGAGTGGGACAATGTTTACACCTTTCCTGCCAATTTATATCAGACTAACCATAGCTAGCTTCCTAGCTACTTGCGTCTGTGTGCCCACTGATGTTGGCCAATAAATATAATAATTTTATGTACTGTCCGCTTGTTAGCTAGTGTTATCAACGTTCCGTAGCCAGCCGTTTGACGAGTGGCTGACAAGTTAAGGGGACATTTCACCTCCTTTGAGCTCCCTGGGTAGTTAGCTTTGGTTAAGTTAGCTATCAAGTTAGCAAACAACTAGAAGCTAAGGATAACGTTAACGAACGAACACAGGGTAGATATCTTATCTTGTTGGGTTGGCAAGCCAGCGAATGAACTAAGTTGTCCAGAGACTGTAACATTGCTGTCTTGTTTAATGTGTTACCACTTGTCGAATTCATTTATTAAGCTAACTGCCAGCCTACGCACTGTTTACTGTATTAGCATGTTATTAGCTAGCTTGAAGTGTTCACTAGATCTTGACTGGTGATTGATGCTGTCTAACCTAGCTTTCTGGGTGATTCCTGATGGCAGATTTGTAGTTCATCTTCCTATTTTTAATAGCCAGTGATGTTAATTTCCCTCAGTATGAGTAATAACTCTAGCAGACACGCGACTGTTCTGAGGTCAGCAGTCCTATATGGGTAGTTGATTTAGCCAAATCAAGCATAACACTGTGAAGCTTGTAGGTCAACTCACTGGATAGTAAACTTCTGATAACTTTTTAAGATCCCATGTTTTTATTTGTCACTTGTCGTTTAACAGTCTTATAACTTCTGGGCAACAGACTAACAATGAAACACAACAGTTCTACCAAATCTTGCGCTTCATTGTAGCTGTTATCATCACTTGCTAACCTAACGTTGCATTTTCATATCTGGTTACCTGCTAGGATAGGCAAAGCCGTTGTTGGCACGGCTTGGGTCACTTAGCTTCACTCAGGTCACAAAAATTACTATGTTGTATTGTGTTATCTGGCAGTAATACTACCATATTTGCCAACAAATCAAAACTGACTGCCATGGGAAAAATATACTCAAATATTCCCATAGACGCTAGGTGCTCGGCAAGTGTGATAGCTTTCGATTGCCGGTTAATTTCACAGCTTTCATGTCTATCAAATTGTGTAATATAATAGAGAGATACTAATTTTCTCATTATGGTCTGTTATTTTGATGGCAGATCCACCATACACAAATGTAACGTAAAGTTGACAAAAAGATATCTGCCCCCGGATCCCGTCCTAATTACATAACTTGGACATTTTCGTATGATTCTTTGCTTACTTTCTCACTGAAATTTCTGTTTCCTCGGTCTTGCCATCCATGTTGAATGTTGCACTAAATTCAGTGCTGTTCAGTGGCAACTGAAGTCGTAATTTATTTAGATCTTTCTCGTTTTATGTTAATATAGAAATGATAACGAAAACGTCACACTGCTACACAGCTGCAGATGAGTATCGTAATCATCAAAAGAAACATGGGTATTCATTGGACCCAGACATGACCCGTGTATTTGAGACATAATAAATATGATTGGGTCTCTTTGACTTGAGTCTTGTTTACCTGTTTCATGTTTGTCAAATCCATGGGTGTGTCTCAGTTTTCATTAATTTGATTTATTCTGAATCATTAACATAAACCCATTTTCATTACTTGAATCTCCTCACAACACCATTAGCTTTGTAGAGAATATACCCTCCAGTTTTAGGATGCTCTTTTGAAACAGGGCTTGAGAGGAGACACAAGAGGCTCAGTTTGGTAGTCAGCAGTGCCAACCCTGTTATTGTGGTCATCACTGTGGGCCCAACCTTGGCCTTGCAACAGTTAGCTCCACCTGCCCCTTGGGGGGGCATTGCAGCTGCTCTCCCGTCCACAGCTGCTCGTTCTCCAGGAATATGTGTGTGTGTGTGTGTGTGTGTGTGTGTGTGTGTGTGAAAGAGAGAGAGTTCTCTTTGCTGCTCTGGTCTGTGCTGTCTCTGCATGTTGATTTATGTTGTGACTTTGTTGTGACCCTTCAGTACCCTACAATCTTCTAGCTGACACGCTAATGCTACCTGAATGCTGAAGGCCACGTTCCTGTGACTGGAGTCCTTCCCCAGCTTTGTAGTAGAGGAATGTTTTTGGTGTCTCCCTTAATTGTGGTACTATGCTGACACATGATCGTTTACGCTGCCAGACCATCCTTCATCATTGAGTCCGCATGTTGGAGTTCACCACACTTTAGCGGTACAGGGAGGAATAAACAGACAAAACAGGAGTTTTCTCACTTGTGTCAGTACAAAACAATGTGGCACCATATGCAGTGTAGTGTAGTGTGTGTGTGTGTGAGAGAGAGAGAGAAAAAGAGAGAGCATGCATGTGAAATTTCATTAGACACACACACACACACACACTGAGTGCAGTTAAGGTCGGAAATGGAGAGGTGGAGCCGTATGGGTCCATCAGTGAAGCATGAATTCTGAGTCTCAACTTTTTCGTACGAGATAAAGTAGAAGCACATCTGTGTGTACGTCCCTTTATGGCAGGGATCTGCTCTCCTGTGTACACTCTCCATCACAGCTGCGTCTGCATCCTTATGTTTATGGTCAGCATTATGCTGATTGGATCTCCAGGTTAAACTCCTGTCTTAAGATGTCGTTTTAGTAATTGAACGCTCTGATGTTTCTGGGCGCACTCGTGTTTCATTGGTATTATTGCAGCCCGTCACTCTTGCAGTGTCGGCTGTAAAATCATTTTGTCCTAAAAACATTGTTATAGCCCTAGGCATGTGCTTTAAACCTAGTTGCTTATTCACGTGTAGTACACTTTTTAGGTAACTGATTGTAGTGCTGATTGAGTTTGTAATTTATGGATCTCTTAAGAATAAAAAACTCTGACTGACATCCATTGTAATCTTATTTCATATACTGGTTGTGTGAAAGACTTCTACCCACTATCTTACAGTATCAATGATGACTGGCAGCCCCTGTGTTTGATATTGTGCCTTTATCTGGGCACTGTCTGCTCACTGAATTCTAATCGCTTTTTAAACACTGATAATTACTATTGATTCGCACACTTCACCAAAGCAATTCACATTGTAAGCAATGATGTCTCCTACATCCCAGTGTACTTGTTTATGGAGAACTGGTGTCATGCTTGAGTTTGTAGTGCAGTGATGTTCACAGAAACCCCAGTCTACCGTGAATGTAGGTGATGTTGGATGTCTCATTTAGCTTGGCCCTGAGGGGAGAGCCGTAGCCGGCAGCAGGCTCCTGTCACAATGAGACTCGGTCATTTTGCTCTCACCTGAGCATAACCTTGACCTTACCCGGACTTTTTTCCCATGGAAAAGTTTGGCCCTTTCCCCGACCGCAGGCTTCAAATCTGTGTCGTGACCGTCCCTCTTGTTCACGTCACCGAACTAACCCCAAGGGTGACTCGTTCTCCTAAAAATGAAATTTAATGACTTCTGCAGTGGCACATTCCATGGCTCTCTCTTTCTAAAGGTTGTGTTTAAATTTGTTTTGTTTTGTTTGTTTGTTTGTTTGTTTTCCAGCTTTGCGTGGTACTGTTATTGTGTGTGAGTGAAGTTTGGGACTGTTTTAAAGTCTTTTCCATGTGTCCTGTTCCCAGACCCTGGCTGGACCAGCATAAATCGAGGTGTCCTGATCTGTGATGAGTGTTGCTCTGTGCACCGGAGTCTGGGACGCCACATCTCCATCGTCAAACACCTTCGGCACAGCGGCTGGCCCCCCTCACTGCTGCAGGTACACAGGGGCACAGGGAGACACCTGAGATCACTACCTTCCTTAAAACCTGTGGCTCATTCCTCTCTGTGTGTGTGTGTGTGTGTGTGTTTGTGTGTTTCAGATGGTGCAGACCCTGGCCAGTAACGGTGCCAACTCCATCTGGGAACATTCCCTGCTGGACCCAGCGCAGGTGCAGAGTGGTCGCAGGAAACCTAACCCTCAAGACAAAGTCCAGTAAGTGCACCTGAAGTCCCTCTGAGGCTGGCTCTAAAACACACACTGGGAAGGATTAAAAGACAAAAACTAAAAAAGAAGAAAAAAAAAACCAACCCAAAAAACTGAAATCTGCTTACTTGCATGAAGGTAAAGCATTGAGTAAATGCTTACAGTGGTTTAAAATCAAAAATATCACACAATTCTGTGATATGACAAGCATTAGAATACATGGTGTGAGCTTAACATGGGGAATGTACCGAAATGTTAAGCAGTAGTAAAAGTCTGTCTGAGCAATCATGTCAGTAATTGACTTTTTAATCAAGCATCTCCTGCACCACGAATCCATTAGTGAGGTGACACTCAACTCTCTCTCTCTCTCTCTGTCTCTCTCTCTCTCCTTCACTATTTTTCCAGCCCTACCAAGTCAGAATTTATCCGAGCCAAGTACCAGATGTTAGCCTTTGTTCATAAACTGCCCTGCCGAGATGATGACGGGGTTACAACCAAGGATCTCAGTAAGGTGAGGCCAGTCAGTCTGTCTGCCCGTCTGTCTCTCTCTCTCTGTGTCTGTCTCTCTGTCTGTCTGTCTGTCTCTCTCTCTCTCTCTCTGTGTCTGTGTGAAGGGTGAAGTGTCCAGCTGAGCTCCCTGACTGCCTGCCCTCTGCAGGACTCCCCTTAATGACACCACGACGGTGAATAATGCAACCTGCTGTCGCGATATCGAATGCTCCTAATGAGGAGATTCACAGGAGCGCGCTCTTTATCCCTCTCCCTCTCTCTCTCTCTCTCTCTCTGCTCATCTCTCTTATTCTTTTACTTTCCAGCAACTGCACTCGAGTGTGCGGACGGGCAGTCTGGAGACGTGCCTGCGGCTGCTGTCTCTGGGAGCTCAGGCCAATTTCTTTCACCCGGTGAGCCCTTTGTCCCACGCCCGCCGTCCCCTCCCTGCCCGCAGCTCACAACAATAACTCACAACACAGCAGTACCTCCTACCTCCAGTCCTGGGCTCTCCTCTGTTTCAGCACAGCTAACCATCATATTCCTGACTGGTTCAGTCAGTGGACTGTCTGAGCTCAGCTGTAGCATGAATAAAGTGTTTAGTCCATCTCTGTAGTGGGGTTGAGAGTAGGCTGCTAGATCTCAGGCTGGAAGAAGCGTCACATATGGGATTAATGCTGCTTTCTCTGTGATGACAGAACGTCTGTAGTATGGAGTGGTTTTTTTTTTTACTACTCATGTGAACCACAGGGTCCCAGGGGAGATGATTGTGGTTGGTGTAAGAGAAGGAGATCTCATGTGTCTGACCCCCACCCCCTTTATTCTCTCTCCTCCAGGAGAAAGGTACCACACCCCTGCACGTGGCAGCCAAAGCAGGGCAGATATTACAGGCCGAGTTACTGGTTGTGTACGGGGCCGACCCTGGTGCTCCAGACATCAACGGCCGCACACCTATGGACTATGCCAGGTATATATCACACACACACACACACACACACACGCATTTGACCAAATCTGTGAGTTATCTCTAACTACTGTGTGTTGCTGTCTCTGTTCCAGGCAAGCAGGGCATGTGGAGTTGGCGGAACGTTTGGTTGAGTGTCAGTACGAGCTGACGGACAGACTGGCCTTCTACCTGTGTGGCCGACGCCCAGGTCTGCACACTCAGCATTTTCACACAGCAGATGCATGGCAGACAGACCAATCACATCTCTCGTTAAAGATATTAGACTGGCTCCACCCACAAGTCTCCACAGTGTTTTTATGATGCAGCCTGATGCCTGCATGACTGGAAATGCATTTTCAACAGGAACCTACTGCATCGTTAAATAGTGGTTGCGGCCCATAAATGACAAGGGCTATAATAACTTCGTGAAATATGTTTTAATGATTTTACTTTTGGCCTCTCTGCAGATCACAAGAATGGGCATTATATCATTCCTCAGATGGCAGACAGGTAAGATTTAGATGTGTGTGTGTATGTGTGTGTTTTCATATATTGAAGTTTAATTTAGAAGTCTGTAATTGAAAATCTGCTGGTATTTTGTAGTTGTGCATTCTGTGTGTGGTGTTTGTTTTTTTTTTCCCCTTCGAGTGCACACAACATAAACTTGATGCTTAGCTCACTTGGCAGTGGGTGTATTTCAGTGTTTTGGCCAGCAGGTTGCGCCGTGTCTTTAGTCAGTTTGAATCAGGCCTCAGAGTCTTTAGGGCCCACACTAATGCTGACTTGCCTGTCTGTTCGCTGAGCTCTTTTCACCGCTGAGTGAAAGCCATCTGAGAATGCCACTAAAAAATGACCTGCCCAGACATAGCGTTGATGTGGAGGTCTATTTCTCTCTCTCTCTCTCTCTCTCTCTCTCTCTCTCTGTCTCTTTCTGTCTGTCTCTCTCTCTCTCTCTCTCTCTGTCTGTTCTGTCTGTATGTGTCTCCCTGGCTCTTTTTTTCGTTCTTGCTCACTCGTTCTCTGTTCTCTCTATCTCGCTGCGCTTGTGGAGCCAGAGCTCGCCCTAAGTGCCCGACACAGAGGTATCTCTCTCTCTTTCTTCTCATCCCACCCTTTTCCAGACCCCTCCCACCCTCCTCTTCTGTTTTTTTCCCCCCTCCACATTCCCTTCATGCAGGTGGCAGGAGGAGAGAAGGAGGAAAAGAAATTAATTTGGGACTTCTTAAAGCATCTGACTGACAGTTTCAAAGATATTTAAAAAAAAAAAAAGATTTTTATTAGAAACAACATCAGCATCATCAGCCTACACTACTCTATACGATATCATATCTATCACTTCTATATACGTCGTTATTATAGATATGAAATATGGGGATAACTCTAAGCATTGTTAAGAAATACTGAATATTTTGATGGGTTAAAATAATGATGGAATGACAGTGAGGATTGTGTGACCTCCTCATAACAGTAGTTCTTCTCCTGTCTCACTCTGCTCCTCACCTCCTCAGAGAAAGGCATGATCCATCCATAACCCTACTCACTCCTTTTTTTTTTTTTTCTCTTTATCTCCACATCTTTCTCTGTCTGTCTGACTGTCTGACCGTCTGACTGTCTGTCTGTGTGTCCTTTTACCTTTTCCCTGTCCTTGTCTCTGTGTAGCCTGGACCTCTCAGAACTGGCCAAAGCCGCCAAGAAGAAACTCCAAGCGGTGAGTGAAAGCTCTCTTACTGCTGCTGTTTTTTCCCTCCATCCCTCCCTCCATCCCTCCCTCCTCCCTCCCTCCTCCCTCTCTTTCTCTCTTTTACTTGGTTATGAGTTATGAGAGCTGACTTTAACATTGGTTTTTATGGTGCACTACTATTCTCTCCCAGGTTTAATATACGTTATATCACTGTGTATTTAAACTTGAAGGGAAGTTTAAAAATTTTTCAGGTCAGAGTATCGTGTAATAACTCCAGACATCTGTTTTAGTTTACTTGTGTCGAGTGTTTGTGTGGTTTTCTCAGCTCTGTGCTTGCTTCTTCTGTCAACCGTAATGCCATATGTTTCCCTTGTGTCAAACTTGCTGTTTATGCTTTTCTTTAGCTTTAACAGTGTTTCAGTCTGTTATTTTCACTTTGTATTTCACTTTTGTGCATTTCTGTCATTTGTCTGAAATACAGTGTCAGAGATTAATGAGTAATGGTGTGTGTGTCTGTGTGTGTGCCTTTTGACAGCTAAATAACCGTCTCTTTGAGGAGCTGGCCATGGACGTTTACGACGAGGTGGACCGCAGAGAGAATGATGCTGGTGAGGCTCTTTTTCTATTCCTCTTTTACCATACCTTCTCTTTACTCTCCATCTTTTCCTCTCTCTCTCTCTCTCTCTCTCTCTCTGCCTCCGCCTCTCTGGCTGACTTTTCCTTTTGCAGTTGTGGAATCTGTTGAGGGGCGTGGGGTTAGTCCTACAAACTCGTTCCCTGGGAGACCACATGTTCCCTCCACTATAAACACCGTCTGTAGAAGGGCATTGACTTAGGAGTCAAACTTGGGGAGAGAGAGAGAGGGGGAGAGAGAGAGAGAGAGAGGTAGAGAGAGAGAGAGAGAGAGAGGAAAAACATTTAACCCAGGAAGGAAAGTGAGGAAGACAGTGAGTGTGAATTGGCAAGGGAGTGCCTCTGGAATTCTTGAGTCTCTCCCTCTCTCTCTTTCTCTCTCTCTCTTTTTCTCTCCCACTCTCCTTCCTTTCTTTCCTCCTCCATTCAGAGAGAGGAGCAGTAGGTTGCTGTGGTGGCAGGCTGGGACGCGGCAGGTAAGCAGGGCTAGATTAGAGGCAGGGGGCTTGAGACGTGTGGGGTAGAGGAAGGCACTTCCCGGGGTTGGGGGGCCAAACACACACTGTTAACAGCCTGGCTCCGTTTTTCCAGCCATGGAAGTCTGCCATTTTACTCTGAGCTCACTCGGCAAGAGACAACAAGCCTCAATAAGACCAAACTATGAGTGTGCTTGTGTGTGTGTGTGTGTGTGTGTGCTTGTGTGTGTGTATATATATATATGTGGGTGGTAGGTTGTGTATGTGTGTGTTGAAATGAACGACCTTGCTGTTATTCATTCTCACACATACTTATTTTTCTGTCTCCTTTTCTTCCTCCTCTGCGTCTGTCAGTGTGGCTTACGACTCAGAACCACAGTACGCTGGTGACGGAAAGGAGCGCGGTGCCCTTCTTGCCCGTCAACCCTGAATATTCGGCCACACGCAACCAGGTAATCAGCTCATCCTCCCCATTAACCTCCACATCTCCACCCCAGCGGCTCTCTCTGTAAATGTCAGCATTGACAAAGCTGAAAGACCGGCTGCCATAAGGGTGAAAAGAGACTGTTCCCTGTGAGAGAAGCCAGGACGGAGGCTCCCAGGTGATAGATAGACACCGACACAAGCAGTGAGGAGGAACAGCGTGTTTGCAAGAGGGATTTAAAAAAAAAAAGAGGAGAAGAAGAACAGAGAGGGAGTACAAATGTGAGAACAGAAGGGCAATGCAGGCTAGATGATGTGGGCTGGAAAAGGAGAGAGAGAGAGAGAGAGGATGAAAACAGGAGTCTATAAATAGAGAGTTTGTGGCTTGATGATGTCTGAAGCCCAGCGCTGGCCGGTACAGAGAAGGAGAAAGGGAGGGGAGAGAAGGAAAATGGAGGAGGAGGAGAAGAGGGGAGAGAGAGAGAGAGAGAGAGAGATGGTTTCCAGCTGTTGAAGTACTGGAAATCTGCGATGCCCCTCACCACCGTCGCCAAACACACACGTATTACTTCTTGCCATTTAAACAGGGAACATATAAACACCGCACAGTCATTAAGCGCCGAAATATTTCCTCTGAGCTGATTGGCCAGGAAGAGAATTTCCTGGTCTCTTAGTTTATGTGAGCTTGGTCTTGTGTAGAGAGAGAGAGAGTGAGAGAGATAGAGAGAAGCAAAGAGGAGGGACAGAGTTGACTCACAAGCAGTGGTCAGCTATTCCACCCTCTGCCACATCAACAGCCTTCCCAAGGTCACACTTGCATTGTTCTCAGCTCTTTTTATTTTATAAGGTGGCTTTTTGTCTAGGGGAAATTTAGTGGTTTTTGCTGCTTCATTAGCAGGCTGTCCTCCAGAGTATGGGTATTACTGCTTTGGCTTGGTTTTTGCCCAGCTGTTCCACAGCTAGAATTGTGCTTAGCTTAGTGTAGATTCATTACAGCATCCCCCCCCCTTTACATCTTTCCAATTTTTTCTCTCCGCCAGGGCCGGCAGAAGTTGGCGCGTTTCAACGCCCGGGAGTTTGCCACCCTCATCATAGACATCCTGAGTGACGCTAAGAGGAGACAGCAGGGGAAGGGTCTTACCAGTCCCACCGGTGAGCAGTGGAGCGTAAATCCGTCCTTAATGAGACACAGTGATAGAGCTAGTGCGAGCAGCCGTGTGTGTGTGTGTGTGTGCGCGCGCGTGTTTGTGATATTATGGTGTATATGTGTTGATGATGGTATGTGTGTGTTATTATGACGTGTGTGTGCGTGCATGAGTGCATGCACACTGATGACAATGATGTTATTGCTGTGGCAGTGCTGATCTCGCTTGACTGACTGTTCTCTGTGTTCACCATCCTCTGGTCGGCAGAGCCCGTAGACCTGAGCCAACCAGATGACGACCAACACGATTATGACAGCGTAGCGTCTGACGAAGACACGGACAGTGAGCTCACTACGCAGAATAACAGCAACACTCAACGCAACAACCGTGCTAAGGTTAGACGCCTGTTCTGCTAAAGCCACGCACACACACATACCGATCTGCCCATTCACTCAGCAAGGTGTAAGTTTAGCTTTTAGGCCATGGACTGTCAGGCCAGGCTAATAGTGAGTCAGGGAAACTGAGACATAACAATAAGAGGATCCTTAAAGATGTACCAGGAAAACTGCCAAGAAAAAAAACCCTGAACATCAGTGACAAAGACCCACAGCCAAAGCTAATGTCTCTGAACGGTGGGACGCTGTTTTGGCAGTGGAGGCAAAGCGACGCGTGAGACCTCTTTGGCTGCGACCGCAAGAGAAGGACGAGGCTTTGGAGCTGTCTTCGCACGTTCTGTGACTGCTTTTAGAATCGTAGGGAGGTTTGTCATTCCTCCCAGCCTGTCCCGGCATGCAGTGCGGGAGCAGCGGCGAGCCCCGCTGCATGCTTTGAGGGTGACATCACAGCTATTCCAGGCTCCAATCAGAGAGCCATTGTTCTGCAGTAGGAGGGAGGAAGCCATGTTGAAGCATGCTCTCATTGCCACAGGAAGTGTCAGAGCTTCAGTAAAGAGAGAGTGGAAAGAATGCCTCACTGTTTTCTCCGCTTCTCCTCCTCCATGAGCACACAGAGCAGCCTTCTCAACCTGCTTACTCCTCCGTTTTGCTCATTTTAGTGCATTTGTTTGGCCTGAAGTTTGAGCGAGTCCTCAGAAAACTGTAAGGACTGAATGACGTAAAAGCAGAGGTACAAAACATAATCCTTAGCTTTGCATTTCTGTCTTTATTTCAGTACTTTTGTCCAAAAGAGTTCTCAGGGTGGACCATGTGCCGTGCTATGATCTGCTTTGCTTTAGTGTAGTCGTGGAAGCACCTAGTGGTGAAAGCTGTAAACAGTGTGGTCATTGTAAATACTCAGGAACTGTGCATATGTTTTGACAGAAGTCCTGGAGAGTTGGACTTGTCGGTATTTAAATTTAAGAGAATGTGATGATAGTGAAGTGGATTGTGGCTAATAGCTGTGTGTGTCTGTGTGTGTGTGTGTGTGTGTGTGTCATGTGTCTGTGTGTGATGTCTGTTGTGTTGTCAGAGCATGGACTCGTCGGATCTGTCGGACGGACCCATCACTCTGCAGGAGTATCTGGAGGTGAAGAAGGCTCTGGCCTCATCTGAAGCCAAGGTCCAGCAGCTTATGAAGGTGAACAACAACCTGAGTGAGGAGCTGAGGAGGCTGCAGAAAGAGGTAGCCAACACACGCACATAAATACGCACACCTGTCTATATATACAGACACAGATATATACATCATCACATACCATACATACATAAATGCACATACATGTCCACCTCACTCATGCATGCAGACACACACACACACACACACACACACACGTCCATATGCACATACACAGGACCTGGTCCCTGGTTACACATACCTGTTTCAGCTGTCACAGGACAGCACACTGAAGATTATTCTGGTTTTCTGTCATTGAGATGTCCTTCACCATCCCGCATTCAACAAGCCCAGCAAGCTGGGAATTAGAGGAGAGGGGTTTTATTCTACCATTTTAGTTTTGTTATTAACTCACTGTGTGTGTGTATTGATTTACACTGATTTTGGGTGATTTGTGATTTGCATCTTAATATATCATTTCACTCCTCATAATGTTGTGTCAATGTTGTCATCATTACCTCGTCTGCAGTGTCAGTTACCCACAATGCACAGTCACCATATACCTAATAACATGTACACATTCATTCACAAAGAATCTGAATCAAAACCAGCTGTTCCAGTTGTTTAAGTCGTTCTCATGTGTTGTTTGGGGCTACAAGACATTTTGATGTAAGTCCAGCATAGCTCCACAGCACAGCACATTCTGTGTCTCCAGTCCATCCCTACATTAAAAGACACTGAATCAATGTAACACATAGTCCCTGCATTTCTCTCTTATGCCTGCCCCCCTCCAGCATGATATCACAGGCCCTGTCTTTACCCAGACTGTATCCTGTTCCTCTGTGTGCGTTTGTGTGTGTGGATTTATTTTTGACCCCTCCTCCCCCCTTCCTCCTCCCCTCCACCTCTCCCTTAGATCACGCGGATGCAGATGGAGAACAGTGCGTTGCGGGGGGGCCAGGCAGGGGGTGCCGGGGGTTTGGGCAGCGGCGGCGGAGGCGGAGTCGGGGGTTACCCCGGGATGTGGTCCGGAGGGGTGAGGGGGGTAGGAGGAGGGTTAGGCGGAATAGGTGTCGGAGGAGAAGGGGGTAGTGGGACGGACTCTAGCCTGGGCGTCCCCTCCTCGACAACCCCTCTCCGAAGGGACAGGCAGGCCTTCTCCATGTACGAGCCTGGTTCCGCCGCTCCCAAAACCCTCTCCCCTGCTCTGGACTCCCTGGCCGGCCGCCTGCAACCCCTCAGCCCCAGTGTAAGTGTCACCCTGCGTTTGGCAAGAGTGAATTAAAGCACACCACCGCCCTCTTTCTCTCTCTTTCGCTCTCTCACCTGGCACTTCCTCCACAGTGTGGGCCGCACCACTAGCCTTCCCATAATGCCTGGCTATGGCAGTCCGTTCCCTTGTACCGTCCTTGCGGCAGCTGCTCTCTACTCACTCCTCATGTCCTCACATGAAAGGAACCAGAGTTCTCCTCACTGAGAAACACTGCTCTTCACTCCTCTGTCTCTCTGTGCCACCACAATGGCATACGAGTATGGATCAGAGCAGGACAAAGCATCACAGGCTTTGTAGTTTGCTGTAGAGGATAGAAACGCTCTCTGTGCTATGAAAACCTGCACCCACCTTGCCAAGAGAGATTATCTTGTCAAGATGAGCATGTCCTTAATTGGATAGAGAGACTATCAGAATGTTCTTAACGTTTTCCCCAGTCCAATTAACCCTGTTCTTCACTCTGCTCCACACAGTATCTAACACTGATCAAATCACAAACTAGTGCTAATACACTGGAATACTGTCTATGAGTCTTGGGTCTACTCTCAGGGCAGTCAATATGGAACTACAGGGACTTTGGAGATAAATCATAGCTCTCTCTCTCTGTCTGCACACTGCATCACTGTCACACATCTGTTTGACATTTTGTCTGTCTTGGTGACTCTGCACCCACCCACCCTCCACTCCATGTGTTTGAATACTCCACACGCTGATGCACATACTTCCATTTATTTATATGCACCATTTCCATCCATGTATGTCTCTTGCATATACATGGATTTTACCATGAGTCCTCTGCGGGTGCACAACGCTTTATTTGATTGCACTTTGTTTTGCATACTTTTTTTTTGTCATAAAGAGGTACCTGGTCATGCCCTCCCTCTGTAGATTGACTGAGACAGCATAGTGGTACATTAGTTGGCTGTATGTACCACTGCTGAATGTAGCTAAGGAGCATTAGACTGTCTTGGCTGTTTATATTTAAGTGGTGGATGGATGCTGTGTCCCTGTATGTTCTCTGCACTCTTTTGGTGACATGGTACTTTTCTTACACTAACTGAACTAACTAGGCCAGGACCAAATGAGACTTAAGTAAGACTAGATTGACCATGGAGCTGGCTTCTGAAGTGACACAAACATAATGCGTCATTATGGCTCAAAATAGATGAAAGATGAATAATTTGATGGGTGATCCGCGTCTTCAAATTGTCTATCTGTTGCTCCTCCACAGCTCCATGTGCAGTCTGGTCTCTGTGAAAGTATATTTAAACCTGTAACCTATCTGAGCCCAGGACTGTTAACACCGCCTACACAATCAGTGTATTCTCACTCTTAATCTCAGTGATGTCTATACATGACTGGGATCTGCAGGTTTGCTCATTTCTGGCCAGGGTTTAACCTGCTGAATGTCTATTAGCGTCTCCTCTCTCTCCTCTCAGTAGGTGCTCAGTATGAAATGTGCGTTTTGTTTAAATGTTTTATTTTTTCCCTCTGACTGCACTCGTTCTCAGGTGCGAAAGGGGGCACCTGCAGCCCCTTCTCCGTATGGTGGACACCACCTCTCAGGGTCCACTGAGGTGGGGAGGTACATGGTGAGTCAACCCCCGGACCGCCCACGGCTCCCTCTGTTTCCGTACAAACTCACTTCATGAGCCCATGAAATGTTTAAGATGGCGCCTAATAAATAGTTAGTTGAGCATGTCTTTTGTTTGTGATTCTCATTGCTAGCCTTTGTGTTCGTCAGGTCCCTAAAGTGGAGAAGCATGGTAGTGGCACAGACAGCGATTATGACAACACTCAAACATATGACACATCTCTCGGGTGAGTGGGACAGAGCTTTGTGTCATACACTCATTCTTGATCCTGTTAGTCCGCAAAGCCTGATTCCTGCCCTCCAGGAATATGTATTCACAGGTTTGTAATCTTGAATTTAAGTGTGTGTATGTTTGTGGAACAGGGTGGGGCGTAGCAGTGAGGAAGAAGGCAGGGGAGAGCTGGAGGATGAGGGTGGAGAACCCGACCCCACCCTGCCCTGTACCGAGGATGTCATTCTCAAGACAGAACAGGTGACCAAGAACATCCAAGAGCTTCTGAGAGCCGCCCAGGAGTTTAAACACGAGAGGTAGGATCTGTTCTGTGCAGCATAAATACATCAATACATTAAATACATCTGCCCAATCAGGCTGCAATCATGATAAAAACATCAATACATTAAATATATCTGCCCCGATCAAGCTACGCTCATGACAAATAATAATTTACGAAGAACAGCATTACTGGTTAAGAACACCAAACAATAAACAGAGTTACACAAAAGCAAGAAGGTACACACACACACACACACACACACACACACAGATAGATAGATAGATCGGTCAATTTAATAAGTTTAGTGTAATACAATATTTAAAAATTGAAAAGAAACAGAGTTTTGGGGGATAATAGATTTTCAGATTGAGTATCTGCAGAACTGACAGTCTGGACAAATGGTTGATATGTCTGTCAGTAACACAGCCTGTGCCTTGTCTTTAGTTTTGTGCCGTGCTCAGAGAAGATCCACTCAGCTGTCACAGAAATGGCTTCACTCTTCCCTAAAGTAAGTCTAATGCTCCCTCTTTCATATTCACTCATTCTTTCTTCATCTCACGCCGTTTGTTCTGTTGACTTGATTTAGGCTGATACAAGTGCATTACATTGATTTTCTCTCTCTCCCTGTCTCTGTCTCTCTCTCTCTCTCTCTGACAGAGGCCGGCTCTGGATGCTGTACGCTCCTCTCTGAGGTTGCTGGCGGCCAGCGCGTCCCGCCTGCAGGTAGAGTGCCGTAAGGCCGCGCCCTCTGAGCCGTCTGCCACCACAGTGGACTACCAGCTCCTCACGCAGCAGGTCATCCAGTGCGCCTATGACATCGCCAAGGCTGCCAAGCAACTAGTCACCATCACTACCCGCGAGAAGAAACAGTGACCACTGCAGGGCGAGGGGGCACCGATGGGCAGGGGAAAGACAAACAGACAGGTGGAGAGGGAGGAGACGGGGAATGCTCGGCACAAAGGAGGAGGTGTGATCGGAGGGGTGTGAATCAGATGAAGAATGGAACATGAGAAAAAGGAAAAAAAAATACAATGCTACGCAATCGAGATAAAGGAAGACACAGAATTTAAGATGGAGGAAATGAATGAATGGAGACATGTAGGGAATGAAGGAAGAGGGTCTGGTGAACGAAAGAGGAAAAAAAACAAGCAAAACAGAACAAAACAAACAAAAAGAGAACAGAAAAATAAAAGCTACAAGCAGCTACATTAGCACCAACGCGGAAAGACGGTGAACACACGGGAGAAATACAACGGAATGGCTCTTATCATCTCACTCAATCTCTTATTGCTCTTTGTTGTTCTTTGGTAACGGGGGCTCTGTCTTCTACATCTCCTTGACAAACACATACACAGACACACAAACATGCACACACGCAGAGACAGACGCACACATATACGCGCACACACACACTCTCGCAGTGTTGTGCTGGTGACCTCTGAGCAGTTTGACTGTAGCTCCTCTGGCTCTCACACACACAAAACACACTCCCAGCTCCATCCTTATAAACCAGGCTTCAGTCAGTCCCCTGACAGCATGGAATATGCCTACCTTTTCATCTTTTCTTTCCTCTACTTCTCCAAGTAGTCTTTCTTTTTCTTCTTCTTCTTTTTTTTTAAATGCCGCTCCGTTGGCTTGTACCTCTTGGGACAAAAGTACTGACTTAAAAAAAAAAAAAAAACACTTACACTGGATCTATTGTAATGAGTATAGTTTTGTATTATTGTTACAGTTATTGTCACTGAGTTTTTCTTTCGATTTTTTTTTTTTTTTTTTTTTTTGCGTTGTCACTCATGTTTGTCAGTCAGTAGCGTTAGAAGAGGAGGAAAAATGGACGCGGGGATACTAAACAACGCTGCTGACTCGACACCACCGCACGTACTCTAAACCTGTGAAATTATCCTCAAAGAACTCTCCAGAAACACTCCCATTCCTCCCCACTACAAGTAGCGGTCAGGCTCAGGGCCTGCGTTCTCTCTTGCTACGTCTACGGATCTCTCTCGTTTGGAGAAGCGGTTGAACAATAGCCAAAGGAGAAAGGGGATGTACGATATTCTGTCTTGTCGAAATCCCCTTTCAGCACAAAAAGACAATGGTTGCTGTTAATGTACGGAAAACACTAGAATGGCCAGAGGACGAGGGAAGAGTCTCGCGCTCTGTCTCACTGAGAGATGGTAGCACAAGCTATACCAAGCTCATCTCAATCACTTCGTAATGGGATTACTACCGGTAGATTTGCCTAAAAATATTATTAGCACATCTGCTGTATTCTCTGTCTCGTAGGCTATTCATTTTTGGGGAACAGACGCGTTTTAACAAAGACTTCCATATTATTTGGATGTCACTTACTGTAGGTATTTGTTCCGTTGTGCTTTTTTGAATATCAATTTGCCGCCTTCTTTTATTAGCCTAGTGATTTCTTGGAATTGTGTGAATTCTTCCTTCCTGGACCAGTTAAGCCTGTTCATTCTGTTAAGAATACATCACATTTTTTTTCGGGGGGATAGGGTTGTACTCATGGTTTTTAATCAGAGTGTACGCCGACAGACTGTACTGTATATCAGAGTCCGAAGACCCTTGCCTTTAGCGTAGGTGAAATAAGCTACAAGTGATCGAATGTCAGTTATTGAAGACGGGTCCCGTCAACCGTCTCTTGCTTGGTTCTGATTACAGTATACAACTTATTCCAGATTCCCCTCCAAAAGAAGCCTGTCTACTGCTGGACTTTTTGAGGCATCGATTCGATGCGTAAATGGTAGATTTAGAGTAGTCACGGTCCTGCTAGCACAGCCAACTCTCAGTTTATCTGACAGGTACTTTTCATGAGACGTGTGTGTGCGTCCGTGTGTATGGGAGAGAAGTCAAACTGGAGCTCTTAACACACACTCCCAAAGCACGCTCACACATACACTTGACCACGCGCACTATTTATCGACAACACTACCCTGTCCATCAACCTCGGTTGGCAAAGCACTACGTTAGCTTGATCAAAATTAGTTCACTAATACGTGGTTACTTTAGCATTTTTCATATCCTATTTCATTCTTAAAGCCTTAAGCTCCTGTTGCATTCTTTATTTTGTGTGTGTGTGTATGTGTGTCTATATCTATGTATGTATGTGTATGTGTGTGTTTATACCGGCCAATCCATCCCTTGCATTTCAATTTTAAGTTGTGATCTCTGTTTTTTGTTGTTATTATTGTTTTGTTGTTATTTTAAATCTATGTGGGAAATGGGATCATATTTATGTTCCCTTTAAAATGTGTCAAAAGATTGTCTTAGAATTGTTATTGCCTTTGCACATCTGCTAGACTGGTCTACAGTGGCATCATGTTGTCATGCACGGCGTTCATTGATCATAAAACTGCTCGCGCTCTCTCTCTCTCTCTTCCATACCTTTTACCTCCCAAGAACAACACGTGTAGAGTAGACACATATATATTAAACATATGATATATTTTCTCAGTATTTTTTTATTAAGCTAAACGTCTGATTATTTTTGGGAGATATTCTTTTTGTCCCCCTATTCACCATCTTATTTCTTTGCCATGGTGAACGTAAGGTCAGAGTGCAGAGATGGAGAGAATGAGGAAAGAGGGCTTCGTCCCTCGCTTTAGCACTACGCTCATCTCAGCTCGGTGGACCTGAGGTGGGAAGCCATTGCACATGGACAAATCCACCCCTCCCCACCCCTTAACTGTACCACTCTTTTAGCCACTGACCTGATGGGTTCTCTGTTTACCCAAACTGTAGAAACCACAGAATCTGCCTGTTGCGTTCTCACCATTACCCCACCATGCCTTCCAGCACAATGCACAGAATTAGCCATTGTCCAAAAAGATTTAAAAAAAAGCCTGTCTATTATGCGCCCCCCCCCCTCCCCTCTTCCCCCTCCCACATGGAAAGTGGTTCAGTTCAGGCACTGGGTGCTGCACTGAGTTGCTTGACGACTGTTTTCTATGGAGCGCATGACTCCTCCTGTTGGAGAATGGTGATGGGACAAATTGTTTTAGTGGAGATAAACTGTACAAACTAGAAAAATAAGACTAAGCAAAAACGATTAAATCATACTAGAAAACTCCTAAGCTGTACATTTGTAATAAATAAAAAGAAAAGTTCATGTTAATTGTCCTACATGATTGAGTTATTGTTTTGATGCGTGTGTGTGTGGGACTAACATATCTACTCTTCCAGATATCAAACTATGCTCTACTGTCAGAAGTACTGTAAGTCCAGGTAAGTTTTAAAGTGTTTTATCCCTCATCACTACAAGCCTATCCCAGGTGTAAGGTGGGAGGCACCCTGGACAGGTCACCAGTCCATCGCAGGTGTGGCATAGCTGTCACCTGCTAATCATGTCCTCAATCCAACAGTATAGTATAAACCTGTTTATAAGTGAACAACCTGCAATGAGGCCTCTGCCACAGAACTTCATCTGTGTCTACTCATTTTCAGGAGGATTTTTAAACAGAAGTGTTGATTGAAATTCTCATTCTCACTTTGAACCTTGTTGAAAATGAAAGGCTGTTAGCCAATACCCAATCAAATTTTAATTGGCTTTTCGGGAACAAGTGGAAATATATTAAACAGTATAATTCTGCAAAGAGGATCTTCAGTTGAGCATTGTTTGGAATCATTTCAAACATTAAAACTGCTCTCCACAGTTGAGCGGTAAAACTTCTGGTGGGTCTACTACACGGCAGAGGGCTCAGTATTTCCTCCATAAATGACTAAAGCTTAAACAATTAAGTAGGTCTAACTGCCTGTCTTGTATGGTCATAAATTGTGTGTATACACTCTTCAATTACTCTTTCCACAGGGCCCAGAATGTCTTTATTGTTACCACAGCAAGCTATTAAACAAAGCACCATTTCTAATTTACCATTCAGATGCTCCGGGGCTTGGCTTTGCTGCTTCATTGGGTTCAAGTAACGGCCTAAGTCAAGTCCAACTATAAAATGACCCAAACATTGTTAGATTATGTATAATATATATCGCTGACTTCAAACTGATGGATTCAAATTAATTTTGCTAATTTGTTTCAGTATGGGGGGAAATAGGGTAATGAATCTGCTCAAACTTTGTATGTTGCTGTTCCAGGCGGAAAGCATGAGCTAGTCTATGTGCAGTAATGCATTTAAACTAAAAAAAAAAAAAAAGGATTTATTTATCCCTAAAACCATTATATTTAGGCCTAAGTCATGATCTGGACACCACTGAGAGTAAGTGAGAAGTTTGTTTCTTTTGATAGAAAACAGAATAAAAATATTTGTGTTGAACCAAGTATGAACTTTAAGATGGGCATCTAAACTAAACAGAGTAAAAAGGGCAAGTTTGTTCATGGTTACATCAGGTTTTTAAATGGCATAGGGGAGTAACTGTTGACACAGAGTTTGCCAAAAGTGTCTGTAAAATACACTACTGTTACCATAATACAAATTGTCTAGCATTACCTCAGTTACAAAAATACTCATATTTAAAACATATAAAAATAATGCACAGTGTACCAGTTTGGAGTGGCACTCACAGAGCAAAAGCAGTAGTGCAGCAGTTGGAAACAGATGTATGCTGTAACATATGGTGTGGTTTGGGTGAACCATTTAAACAGCAATACTCAACTCAGAAACACGGTGCTTGAGCTCTGCTCACAGAAGCGACATCAAAATGACCGAATACAATAAAGGCATCGTAGAAAAAGAAAGGTTGTGAACCAAGGCCTTTGTAGAAAAACGCAGTCTTAAATACATCAGTGTACATGTCGTGTGACAAGGCCTCTGTCAGTGGTTGAAGTGGGCGCAGGTGAGTGGCGAGTGCGTCAGGAGGAAAAGTGCCGTTGCCCAAACACGGCCCCTCTCTGCTCGGTCAGTCAGAGTCCTCCTCGTTGCTGGAAGTGAGGAGCAGAGGGCACTCCTTTCTCCTCAGTGCGCTGCTGCTCCTCTTCTTCCTCCTGCTTGGCAACTTGAGCCGTCTGCGAATTATATCTGCAACACAGACACAAAGACGGTCCTAGTCAGTGGACGTTTAACAGTCTTAAACCAACGTTCACTCCAGTTTGTATACCTTTTTAAACACCGGAAGACAAAAATAAGCCAGTGATTCTAACCTCCACACCTATGGATCCACCCAACTCTGTACTTGCATGCACACATCTGATTCATTTAACCATGCAGGTGTGTACTGAATCTGAATGAGAGAAGAGCTAAGTCATAAGGCTCTCTGTTTAAGTCTAAGCTCAGAAACTCAGACGCACACGTACACACACACACTCTCACTCACTCACCTGCCACGCTCTCATAGTCTTGATTCATGTCCTGCCAGTAGAGACTAGGTGGTGTGCGCCAGTGGCGATAAAGTCGTGTGTGCAGCACAGACAAGGTCAGCAGCACCAGGAGAAAGCCTAGAGCTGCAGCGGCCCACACGGCCTCATCAGTGCGTGGTGTGGGTATCCTCTCTCTAACAACAGCACCCCCTATTGGAGATGCGGTGTGCGGCAGACCGCAATGCTGCTGCTGCTGTCCCGAGCACTGAGCTCTGATTTTCTGCTCCTCTGTGTCTGTCTTAATTCTGTGTTTACTTCCCTTCGATGTGTTTTTCCTGCGTGGTTTCATGTTTTCTGATGCTCTAGGTTTTTCCACTTCTCTCCCTTTTTCCTCATTAAGGTTATCTGTTTTTTTAGACGCTTCTGTTTTTTCCTTCTTTTCATTCTCTCTTGGTTCTTTAGTGTCTGTTGTGAGGTGGAGAGAGTCTGATTTTTGGCTGCTGTCTGTGATCGATGTAGCTGGTTTTGTGTCAAGTGACCTGTTCAGCCATGGTTCATGTGTACTGTTCTGAATATGGACCAAACCAGGTTCTGTTCTGTTTAGTGCAGCTGCTCCATTTAGCTTGCTTTCATTTCGCACAGTCTGGTTTGCATTCTGTGTTACGTTCTGTGTTACAGCTCTTCCCCTCCTGGTTCGTCCTCTGTTCCTTTCTTCCTCATACACAGAGAGAGTGTCTTCACAACACTGTCTTAGCAACTGCCAGAGACAGATACAGGTTCAATAAAACAAAGATATTTTAAAATGTCAAAGTAAATCCCCTCTTGCCCACATATTCGTGTAATTCAATATTCACATGCACATACCTTAATTCGGTCCTGTTGAGACAGATCTTGATTTGTGCCTCTCAGTGCTGTGCCTACTGATTTGGTGGACGCAGACTTTGTCAAAAAAAGACTGTACTTTGGCCTTTGGTTGGCATTAGCCCAGCTGATGTTGGAGGAAACGGAGAGCAGCCATTCACAAATCTCCAAAGCGTTCACATGGGAAGTTTCTAGAGTGCGACCCCAGGACACCAGCGCAAAAGGCTAACACAGAAAAAGAAAAAGAGAGAGGGGGGGGTATTACAAACACAAGAGTTCCAACGTCTTCATCCGAAGTGTTCATCGCCATGAGATAATATTTCTCTGAAAATTTTCAGAACATTTTCAATTTGCGCATTTCCTCTGCTTGCATTTCTGAAGTACATTCAGAGATGAAATATAATGTATTGAGCAGTGAACGAAAACTTTATGCCACAGAACCACGTGTCTTATCTCTAACAGGTCTTTCAGTAAACATTTAGTGATAAGGACAGCTTTTACACTGTCTGGGTTTTTTTAGACTCACTCTGTGTTTACTGAGCCAGGGGTAAGCTGTGAGAATATAGTGAGACAGACAGGAGTGTGCAAACGCTGCCAGCCTCCCGTAACCTTCCACTGAGGCACAAGGGTGATAGAGAAATACTATTGCTCCATGCTAAGAGGAAACAAACAAACAAACAAAGCAGTCCAAGATTCCCAGTTATTAACAGATGAAAGAATAAAATGATTTCATTGGAGATTGTTTTTTGGCGGGTTGTATAGAAAATGTAGTAATCTCTTAGATTTGGGTCACCTAGAAATGAGCATAATTTGATAAAAAAAAAAAAGTTTGTCAGAGTTGTCTGGCATTGGCTCTGGTTACCTTGAGGTTGTGAAGCCAACGCTGAGGCGGGCAGTACAGGTACTCTCCACTTTCAGCCCACACAGGTCTATGTGCCCCACTACAGACGATATACCAATGATTTCATCAGTGCATCTGTCTTTACGCAGTCACTCACATTCTCAAACGCATAGACAGCAGAGCCGCTTTACGAAAAGAGGCCAGGACACAAAATGACAAGAAACAATACTAATATCGAACAATAATGACCTCATTTTATTTCACTTAAAGGACTTGGATACATTATATGCATGTATAATGTGCCTGGCTTTGTAAAACAGCACTCACTTGTTAGGTATAGAGTGATTATAAATGATGGGTGTGTCCATGCAGACGTGGTAGGCTGGCTGTAAAGGGGAGAAGAGCAGAGAGCAGATAATGAAAGTAGACTGCGATCTGGCAAAGCTCAAGAAACACACTGTTCAGATTAGTGGAGCGACAACAACCTCCACTACTCTTGGCTTAAAACAATGCCCGAGTGATTCCATTACTCTGTTCATTTGTATACAAGTCAAAAATAAAGATATTAAGTTTTAGTTTTTCTATGACAAGAAGCATGACACTGATCTCTGACGAAAGGAAACGATAAGAGGGGCTACAGCTGCTACTGTCAGCAGGCCAAAGGTTTGTTTTAGTTAAACAGTTTCATCGCTGCTCGAATCACTGAGCAATATTGATTTGAGTCTTACCTTAGGATGATACTTTGTGTCAATACTAGGAAGCCTCTGTAATAACAGGAAAGAGAGAACACGCGTCAGTTATTCCAAAAAAAAAAAAAAAATCTAATTTCTCAGTGTTTGTATACAAGACATGGATCTGGATAGGCTATCTTTCACGAAATACATCTTGTTTTGAATCGAGTTCCCTGCTTGAGGCGTTATTGACATCACATGCGTGACGTTTACCGGGCAAGACTCCGGCCATCGCTCCTGACAGACGAACGCTGTAGATGGCGGTAGGTCCATCTCCAACCGTGTCTGGGACATGGATAGTCAATATGAGTCACTACGAAAAAAATACTGTCTGTGCCTAATAAACGAAGAAGTCAACCAAACAGCCAATAAACCAGCCTTGTTGCCAAAATCATATGGTAAAAGTCAATAAACTCGAAAGAAAGCAAAGTGGTTTACATGTTAGCATTACGTAAAGAGAATGAAGTTGCCGTACAGTACCTTGCCGCTGTCGCAGTCATACAGCGATGCAGTGTAGCAGCACTGTGTTACGCAGAGCCATATGAGTCCAGACAACAGAGTCGCTTCTCTGAGAGTCATAACGTTTAAACTTCACTAACAAAAAGTAATACACATTGATCGAAGAGTGTTCCAGTTCAGTGTCGTATTAAGGCTTCTGAGTGGTATTACGGCCAGTGGATCCTATGTGAATTCTCCTTGTCCTGTTCTCCAAGTGTTTATCAAGAATTTAAAACATACTGAATCTCCACACTGTCGAGTCAGCCTATCCATATTAAAGCAACAGGCTGGCTGGTCAGACTACACGACAGGATGGTCCGACGCAAAAAATGAGCATACGGCAAACGGTCATATCCACCAAAAGCGAAAAGTTTCAGTAAGTGGCCTGACGCAAATCCATGGCAGTTTTGGTGAATGTTGTTGTAGTTCGATCTTGCAAAGCACTTTCAAATACGATGCTATCGCTGTAGGATTAACTAACCCGAAAGACAGAATTCACAGATCTGACGAAAGCAGTTTTGGGAAAGCATACATCGTCACCCCGTATAACATCACTTTATCCCTTTTCCTATTATAAATACCAAAGTACCTAAAGGGAACGCCCACATAATCCGTTCAGTACGGTTGCTCAAAAGGACCAAATAGGTTCCGTCCTGCTGTAATTGCCTGGAAGCGATGAAACGTGGCATCTAATATGTCCTTTTGAATTACACGTAAACTGTCAATTGACAAGTAAATCTCTTAATGTGTGTGTGTTTTAAGAAAACCAAAAATCATTTTTGGTCAAACCAAAATAAATGAAGTTTTAATTATGGTCCATAAACAAAGCCTGATGAGGAATTGTAAGTGCAACAATCAGAGATCTTAGAAATCGTTAACTGCACCTACACTTTCACAAATAGGGACATTGTACAATGTTGGCACAATCACTGTTAAAATCGCCCCTAATAGAGACAATTCACACTCAAATGAAAGTTTCATGCAGAACATAGGTATATTTTAATTGGCATATATCTCTAGAAGACCTTAATATTAGGGATGATTCGTGATTGAGCAAAGCCAAAAACCAAGAAGCCAAAAAAGCCAAAATAGCTTTCCACATATGTGATGAAAAACTTAAAGGAAAACAATAAATACTCTACAGTTATCTTTGAGTGGGTTTTGGGGTTTCTTTTTTGGTTATTTCTACTGTATTTACTTTGGTTAAGTTTCAAATCATACAAGTCACCACAACTGAATAATTTCCACTGTCTGAGGTAGTCTAAAGCCCCCCCCCCCAAAAAAGGAGCAGGACAAAAGGTTTGTACTAAAATTACTTTATTACAGCTGACCCTCTCTCCTGTATTCCTCCATCAACACAATTGTAATTACAGTACAAACAAAATAGTACATATGACCCTAAAATTTTTATCTTCCTCTGATTCATGAAGAGTTTAATACCATTTCCATCAATTTATTTAGCTTTTAAACATTTTATGTATAACCTTTATAATCTTTTTTCTTTTTAGACATTCAATAACATGTTTTTCACAATCTATACAGTTGGATACAGGTTACATATATGAGTTGTAGTGGTGATGCAGAGTCAGAGAATGAAGAATACTGACGTTTCTCTTTACAGAAATGTACCCCTTTCCCCTTCAATTAGCCTGTCTCTCCACTCTTCCTCCCTTCTCCACATTGTCTGTGAAAAGCTCAGGGGTCCATCTGAACCTCTGCAAATCATTCCAGGTCATTCCATCCAAAATCAGACAGCCCTCAGACCAATTCATGAGAGAACTGGCCCACATGAATACAGAGACCATCCGTGGGCATCATCACTTTAGTGCTCAAGGAGAACTGGCCCATGTTTGAGAATGAACTGTTGTTTCCATGGTATCTTCCCCCACAGACACTGGTTCATTCTGTTGATTGGGCTTTATACATGATGGCATTGGCGTTTGGATCTATGTAGTTTATTGCCTGATTGGTCTTTACATATTGTGCACAAATATGACTGCCATTTTTTTTTTAAATCGCACCTGGACTATGTTTCTTCTCAAAACCTACAAAAAAAGACAAAATTCAAATTTGCTTAAAATCTGATGTGATGACATGCAGGACAAGCTGAGACTTGGGATAGAGGAAACAATTTTTGAGGGTTTTTTTGGTCTGATTTCAAATGCAGTGACCCATCACTATGTGAAACCATTTGGATGTGTGGGGTTGAAGCTGGGGTGTGACAGGTTGTATGGGGGGAGGAAACAATGCAGTAGTGTCTGTGATTGGATGTGAGGGCTGAAGCTGGGATGTGACAGGTAGTTTGGGGGGGTGGGGGTAATGCAGTAGTGTCTGTGATTGGATGTGAGGGCTGAAGCTGGGATGTGACAGGTAGTTTGGGGGAGTGGGGGTTCCGCATTAGTGTCTGTGATTGGATGTGAGGGCTGAAGCTGGGATGTGACAGGAGAGAAGACAATGCAGTAGTGTGTGGGTTTGGCAGCTTTGAGATGGCACAGTGTTTGACCAGAGGGTGCACCTCCAATACCCCTAAAAAAAAAAAAAAAAGAAAAGAAAAGAAAAGAAATATTTCTATCACTATTTTATATATATATATATATATATATATATATATATATATATATATATCCTATAGATTCAGTCAGTAGGACAGTTTAAAATTAAGATAAAATTTAAATTAAACTTGAATTCAGGCTGAGGGAGGGGATATCTGGTAAACAATTAAAATAATTATTATTAAAAATATTTTCCACTTCCCTCATACCAAATATGTATATTTAAAGAAATTAGCAAATATGAGGGAAATTCACTTGATTCTAAAATTTATCTCTGTAACTGACAAAAAACCCCACCAAATATCAGTATAAATATCACTATATCACAAATGTTATGCCAGCCAAAGGAAACGTGAATTAAAAAGAAGAGAAAAGAAAAAAACAAAAAAAAGATAAAAGTTGTCTAACATTTCGCCATCTCTTCCCTGCATTCTCAGGGCCCTGAAACAGTTTTCATTCTAGTGCACAAAGTGAGGGCTCCGTTCTCACACAGGTTAGAACTAACACAACGCTCTTTACAACTAGTAAGTAGAGAGGATGGGAGTCAACTAGACAATGGTTCAGAGGAGTGCTGACTCACTGGAGTGAGGCAATGAACAAATTTAAACGATGAGGAGAAAAAAAAAAGAAAAAAAAAAGAGAGAACGAAGAAAAGGAAAACAGACAGTGTGCAGAGGTGCTGTGTAAACACACACTAGTCCCTGAAGTTCAACTCTTTGACGAGACACCCCCCAGAATGAGTCTCCAAAAAGAAGAACAAGAAAAAAAAGGAAAAAAGAGCGCAGCAGTCCTAGTACAATGGTCGTTACTCTAAGTACTTCTCTCTCTTTGCGTACGAGCACATT
The DNA here is from genome assembly GCF_902362185.1 of Chanos chanos. NCBI lineage: Eukaryota > Metazoa > Chordata > Actinopteri > Gonorynchiformes > Chanidae > Chanos > Chanos chanos. The sequence goes on along the minus strand of NC_044500.1, from coordinate 18,095,006 downwards.
CTCTTCCATCAACTGCAAGAGAGAAAAATTACAAAAAAAAAAAAAAAAATGTCGAGCATTTCCTTGTTGTTATTTTTCACTGTTTGAAAGTGACTTTCAGAAAATATACAACATGAAAACTGTCCCTCACACCACATGTTTAACTAAAACATCTCTTAAGGTTTGAATTATCGGTATTATTATTATTATTATTATTATCATCATTATTATTATTATTATTTTATTTATTTACATTTTCTTTTTCATTTCAAAGTACTTTCCTCTTTGAACAGAAAGGATCAGGCCAGGTTTCATTCAATCTTGATCATAGAGTGCAAACAAACACAAATGAAGTAGGTTACACTACTGCAGTGTTTTATCACTGATGTTCTGTGCTGGATTTTCTCTAAAGTGGAGATAAGCAGGGCCAAAAAAAAACAAACAAACAAAAATAAAACCAGCAAGGAGGATGTTACACACACATACATTTCATTCATTTACCAACCCAAACAATCACAGGTCAATCAGTGTGTGTTAATTTGGCATTCATGACCGCTCCCTCAGAGTTTGGCCTGAACCCTGACTGCAGTGTGAACGAATACAGACAAACTGGGACCAGAGACAAAGAGAGACAGGGGAATGGTAGGAGCCATCAGCAACAGTTCTCAGATGCATCCTGTCCAGTGGGACCTCAGACTCTACAGACTTCACGGACCGTGTCCACTTGAACCACGGACCCACGGAACGTGTCCACTGGGACCACGGACCCACGGACCCACGGAACGTGTCCACTGGGACCATGGACCCCAGGGGACCACAGACCGTGGAGGACACAGGGAAGGAGGGGTTTTAGACTTCTGTGAGAAAATTCCCTGAAAGCATTTTAAAGTCAAATTCAAAGTCATTTGAATAGCTTTTATATACTCTGATGAAAACAGTGTTTTGATGTTCTCATGTTTTTGGCTGTGTTTAATGTTTAATGCAGAGGAGAAGGACTGTGTGCTTCATATGGATGGTTTTTATTTTTGGTTTTTCTGAGGTGCAAATATCCTCTCTGTCCTTTTTCTAATGTCATAAATCAGGACTGGAAAAGCATAACATTTGCTCAGTCCCAAAAAAAAGCAAAACATTTGCCCAAAATACATTGCCCAGCCTGCTGTCATGGCTCTAAAAACACACACATACACACACACACAAGTAATTTTTACAGAGAAGTAATCTGAGTGTCTCTGACTCTCCCAAACTTTTCTTGCTTTTCCTGCTTTAGGCTGTGTGTTTACATCACTTCCTGTCTAGTGATTACTCATTTCAACCATTCGGCCTGCAAACTCCCCTGCTACATTCATCTTCACTACGTACGTTTTTTTATGTTCACATTTTACCCAACAGTTTCTACAGTTTCATAATCACATATATTCTTTTTCTAAAACTATTCATCTCTAAAAGTGACAACATTGACCTGCTACCTGTCATACCTCTGATCTGTGCGTTTTTCTTTTTTCCTCCTCATGTCTCCGTCTCACTCACACAACTAATCTCTACTTCAGTCGCATTATGTAATACCCTGAAACTCAACAAAAAAACCCCAACGTACTGAGAACCCTGAAAGAGTTGGTCTAGAAGCTCCACTAACAATTCAAATAAAGTGCTTCTGTTTGGCAGCGGTAAAAGAAGGCACTACAAAAACAACGGCTATTTTCGAGAGTGCGTCACGACGTTTCAGCCAATCTCTGAATCTGGCCCACTGCATGTCACGGTCCACTGAGGTCTGTAAAGAGCGTCGCTGTAGTTTACTCCCATCAGACGGACGAAGCAATGCCTTGACCAGGGCAACGCCTCACTGTGCCTTCTCTTGTGAAGCTTATATAATTATGGAGAATCAATACGCAGTCCCCCGGGTCTGCTCTTCATTACACTTATCACCCTGGGGACTTCGATGGAAGAAATAGGCTCTCTCTCTCTCTCATGGAAAAATATCTATAAAATGATTTAGGGAGTGTTTCTGTAAAGACACATGTTATGAAACATGAATGTCATGACATGTTTGTACTGCATAGCCAACATGTAAACGCAGAAGGCACTGTTTGAGGGGGGAGGGGAAAAAAAAAAACACACACATATAAATGTCTTACGCACTTTGGCTAAGGAAAACTGCAAAACCTGTAAGTGTTGGCATAGCTTGACGACAGTTTCCTAAAAATGATATTCTCCAGTGACTGTGGGGGTAGTAAAAACACAGATGTTTAGGCAGTGTTGTCTGCCTGAGAGAAAAAAGGGGGAAAATGTAAACATCATGGTCCTGCTTTGGATCATCCTTTCAACATACCTACATAAAAAATGCAACCACCAATATCCCAAAGCACCACACTTACTCTTCCTTAACCTACTCTTTAGAGTAAGATGGCTTTCCTCTGGATGCCTCCTATTACACCAGATCACCACTAGGGGTCAGAGTAGATAATGCAATATTTACTCTACAGATATTCACTCTGGCCCACGATAACTGTACCTCCCTCTTTCACTCAAATTTTTCAAGATTTGTGGCTTTGGATACCACAAGCTTAATGACTGGCATAGTTAGCGAGTATGTGTCCTTACATGAGCTGATGTCTTTTGGCACGACATTTGGCCGATGTTGTATCATTGCACCACTTTATTTACGGTGACAGACTTGATGGGAGTGATTATTTACAATGACGAAAAGAAAAGCTGGAAACAATTCGAGTACATTTATCTCAGCCAACAAACTTATCTATTCTCGCTTCAGTGTGTCTGTTACCACCTTACTGCAGACTATTAGGCTCTGTATACTTGTTTTTTTCCCTCTCTAATATCACAAACTTTAAAACTGCCAACACAACAGACTATTCATAAAATCCCTCTTCATATGAATACAATTAGTTTTTTTCTCTCTGGACTACAACACAATGTCTACATTATAAGTCATTTCAATATCAGTCCCCTTTTAGAGGGAACTGCACAGTTATTACTCTCATCTCTCCCTACAACAGCCATCTTTACACTGCATCTTTTTCACTCGTATTCCAATTAAAAACAATTTCTTTTTAAAGACGTTACAACCCGCTCAACGGAGAAAAGGCTCTGACAGCAGCATCGTCGCCTTCAGAATTCTTATGGTCCAAATCCCATCAATCTATGATCTGGGATGAGCTCAAAACCCTAAAAACCCCAATATACCTAAAAACAAAAAAACAAACAAACAAACAAAAAAGCCTCTGGGTTGACCCCTGTCAGTAACCATAACAGCAGGCTGGCAGAGGGACAGTGGAAGGTCCTTGCAGGCGTTTGATTGGCTGAGTAAGCGTAGTGATACTGGCTCTCAGGTTTTTTGTTTTTTTTTTATCACTGCTGTAGATGTTTGTGGGACTGGAGATTGTCTGGGCTGGCTGTCTGTACCACATTCTTTTGGTTTTTAAATCCACTTAAAAAGAGATATTAAAACTTAAACAATAAAACAGGCTCTATTGGCTCTGAAACACACATTGGCTCTGAGTACAGTTTGTATGGGGTGTGTGTGTGTACATATAGATGCTTCTGTACTTAGTAAGTTAGACGCTGTAAAAGACAAAGACATTTGGGGCCAGCTAGAGTAGTGTAAGAGACGAAAAAAAAAAGACTAATTCTAAATCTGCATGTGTGACGACAAACTGCCATGCAGAGGTAGAATACCTATTGACCTGAGTGACACTTTATCTACACTCACATGCGTGTCTTGCATGTAGGAGAGCTGGAGAACAGAGGGAGGAGGAGGAGAGGAGGAGGAGAGGAGGAGGGGAGAAGAGGGGAGGTGGTAGGTAGTGCAGCTTGGGCCGGTTCTCTGGGCCAGTCTGCGGTTTTGGAACCCTACGTTGTCATTGTTGCTGTTGCCGTGCGTGCGTGCGTGCAGCTGGGGTGGGGCCTTTATGTGTAGGACAGGTGTGAGCCGTTGGAGATCTGAGAGGTGATGCTGGTGCTCCTGCTCATTCCTTGCTCCCCACGCCCCCCTGAGGTGGTCCTCCTCAAAGCTTGGGGGCTGTCCCGCGGCCCCAGCGACCCAGAGGAGGCGATGCACCACTGTGTGGGCGCGCCTCCCGGGACGCCTTGGCTGTAGCCCGGTGGGCCGTGGGCCCCTCCCTGACTGGAGTGGTAGTAGTGACCGGCCCCGGAGTGGGGGCCCTGGAGCAGGGAGTGGGACTGGTGAGAGACCCAGCTGGCCGGGGCCCCGGGGAAGCTGTGGCTGAGGCCCTCGGGAGAGATGTCGGCCAAGACCATGTTGTTAAAGCCCAGACGCATGCTCTCCGAGTCGAAGGCCTCTATCTCTCGCGCCTGCCGCTCCAGCAGGCTCCGGATCCGCTCTGAACGCTCGTTCTGCAGGGCCATCATCTCTTCCTCAATCTGTGGGGTGAAGGAGAAGAGAATGTGGCACATTTTAACGCTGTGCAACAAGAGCTGCTTTCACAATTACATATCGAGCCTGTCAGAGCAGGTCCAAAAACCATGTCAAAGAATACTTTGCCAATCTCAGAGTGTTAGTTACATAACCAATCAGCACAGAGAGTCGGACTACTACAGACACAGAGGATCTTTGAATATCAGTTCCAGCTCAACCACAAGTCATATGTAAATGTAACAGGGACATGGTGCTTTGCTGATGTCTGCAGCTTCTTCCAACTGAGATTCAAAGTAAAGACATACCCCAACATTAAGAATGTGGGCAAATCAAATTTCTTACCCTTATTATGTCAATTAATATACGACTTGCATCAACAACATAGCACTTTTAATAGCACATTAAAATTTACATTACTGAAAGAGGAGAGAGACAGAAAAAGTGCCTTTAACAGGTAAACAGACCTTCTGTTCGAGCAGTGCTCTACGCAGGGACACTCTCTGTTCTAGCTCTTTCCTCTCACGCTCCTGCTGGGCCTCTGTCTGCATCTTGATCTTACTCTGGTAGGCGTTCAGTAGCTCCAGCTCCTGCTGCAGCTGCATCCTCAGCACCTGACACTCCGCCTCCTGAGTTTCATCCAAACGCAACTGACCGAGAAATGAGAAATGTCTTTTTATTGGCTGACTGTTTTCATCGTTTTAAAAGGTTTACTGACAAATAGGTTTTAGCCATGGACATGTATGTGCATCATACCTGCGGGGTGAACTGACCAGAACCCAAATTCCACGACAAACATTTAAGAACTGTTAGTGAACACAAATGAGGTCTTTCTTTTTCCCCTTTAATGCCTTCTCCTCCCAATTTAGCTGCAACCAGTTACCTTATACTTTTGTACTCTACCCTCCGTTCGCGTGCTAGTCGTGGGGGGGGGGGGGCCTTTGGCCACCATGCCCCATGTGCAGTGGCCGGAGGACATCCTGTGGTGAATGCATCTGGGGAGCATTGTGTGCACATTACACCTTCTTGGAAAAGTCCTCCATGTACTGGTGGATTTGAATAAAATACATAGAGCACTTTTCCATGCTATGCCTCCCAGATCCATCCACCACTAATCTGCCACCCATGGCCTACCAGCCAGGGGGAGATCATATCTCGCTGGCTTCCCACCCTTGAACGCTGCCAACCGTGTCCATGTGGACACCAACTCGAGTCAGAAGCACTGCTACCACAATATTGAACCCTGGGCCTATGAAGTGGTGGGCTAGCATCTTTTCCCCTATGTCACACCAGTGCCCCTTACAAGAAGTTGTTCCAAGAGCATTTCCCAGATCCCCTAGCTTTAACCACAAGCTCTGGTGTGGTGGAACATGTGAAGGAGAAGGAGAAGGTTGTGTGTCTGACTCACAGCCTGCGTGGAGAGCATCTCGTTGATGGAGTGGTCGTACTGCTCGGCCAGGATGGCCAGCTTGCGGGTCTGCTCCTCCTTTAGCCTCTTCAGCATGCTCTTGTGGTCCGACTTTGGCGTGGTTTCCAGCAAGTGGTTCCTCAGAGCCTTGTACTGTCGCGTCTGGATCTTACACGTGTCCTGGAACTGTTTCTTGATCTGCAGCTCTTTGGACTAGCAGACGGGAAGATGAAGACGTCGTTCGTAAATCAGCAGTAGTGGAGTGTGTGATTGATGAGAAGACACGAGTGTATATACGAAGAAGTGTTAAAATAAACAGAGTAGAGTAAGGAGATCTGTGATGGAAGTACCTTGAGGCTCTTGGGCTGCTGACGGACTTCCATGGCGTGCTTGCGACGCAGCTCTCTCTCTCGGCGTTTGTTGTACTCCTGCTGGTTGGTGAGTTCGGTCTGGTGCTGTGTGCGGATCAGGTCGGACCGGACCTTCTGGATCTGGGTCAGGTGCCGGAACTCCAGGTCCTGCATGGACTCGTGGTGTCGCAGCAGCATGGCGTGTTCTAGATCCTTCTGCGTCTGTCGCTTATTCAGTTCCTGATACAGCAAAACAAGAAGAGACGAAAAAAAAGGCACAAGCCGTCAGATACAGCAAATGCTGCAAGTTCTGGAACAAAAGCCAAGTTCAGTGGAGACCCAGATATCATTCACTACAGAAGTTGTTAAGACTGACATACTAAAACAATGCAACGAACTTGCAGTCCTCTCAGACTCTGACGAGGTGAGCCTTGTCACTGGCTTTGCCAAACCCCTGAGGACAAACTGAACTGAATGTGGTGAGCGACAGAGTGGAGGGTGCACTGACCTCCCGTGCCTGGTCTTGCTCCACGTTGTGACGTGCAAGCAGAATGCGCCGCTTGAACCTGCGGCACTCCAGCTCCAGGTACTGACGCTGGTGACGGAGCAGGTTGGCCTCCTCCTCCGCCTGGACATGCTGGATGTTCTCCTTCTGCTTTGAAAGCCACTCCTGCTTCTCCTTCTTTGGCGTCGACTGGTTTTCACTCAGCTCCTGCAGAGACAAAAGCATACATGTCCTGGGTGAGACAATTGAGCGCCAAGCCATGGAGGTGCCATCTCTTCACGTTCTTCAAAAAAACCCAAAAGCCTGTATAGATGTTTTGTATCCTATGGTTGTTGTGACTCCTTTACCTCTTTGAGTTTCTCCTTGCGGAGTTTATAATCCCGTTTCTGGGACTCCAGGAAGCTGGTGAGCTCCTTCTTCTGCTGGCTCTGAATGTGCTGTTGGAATTTCTTCTCATCGCTGGCAAAAGCCTTTATCTGGAAAGACAGGACAACCTTTCATTACCATCCTTTACCATTACCTTTCGACACTATCCTTTATTGTTATCTTTCAATACCATCCTTTACCATTATGTTTCAATACCATCCTTTACCATTACGTTTCGACACTATTCTTTACTGTTATCTTTCAATACCGTCCTTTACCATTACCTTTCGACACTATCCTTTACTGTTATCTTTCAATACCATCCTTTACCATTACCTTTCGACACTATCCTTTACTGTTATCTTTCAATACCATCCTTTACCATTACCTTTCGACACTATCCTTTACTGTTATCTTTCAATACCATCCTTTACCATTACCTTTCGACACTATCCTTTACTGTTATCTTTCAATACCATCCTTTACCATTATGTTTCAATACCATCCTTTACCATTACCTTTCGACACTATCCTTTACCATTATGTTTCAATACCATCCTTTACCGTTATCTTTCAGAGCCATCCTTTACCATCACCTTTCAATACCATCCAGTCAATCAGATTAATGCGATAACAAAAAAAGACACATAAGTACAGAGGGGGGATGGACTGTCCCTATTACACTAAGGGCCATCATTTTGTTTAGTTGTTTATAACAACTCTATGAAATGTGTCGTTTAAGAGTCTGCATTACCTCTTTCTCCAGGGCGGCCTGGTGTTTCTTGATGAGTTTCTCCATTTCGGAGGCAAAGCTGTTCCTCTGACTCTCCAGCTCCTTGTCCAGCTTCATCCGGTGCTCGTCCATCTCTCCCTTTAGTTTATTCTCCAGGGCCAGCAGCTGCTTCTGATGCTGCCTCCGCATGCGCTTGTACCCAGACATCTGCTCTCTCAGCTCCGAGTCCTGTTCATGCTCCTGGATCTGACGCGTCACCTAAAAACACACACACACGTATACACACACACACAAAACTTGGTTTTATTAACAACTACAGGAGGCTCGTCAAAGATCTGTGGATACAGAAAAGGTGGTGATGGCATTGTGTAAGATGAGACGCTTGGGGAGACGGTTCTTTACCAGTGAGGCTGTGCGAATAGTGGCAAAGTGCTCGCGGTTGCGGTAATGACGGCGGGGCGCCGGTGCTGGGGGAGACTGCGGCTCTGACTGTCGACCCTGAGCCTCCGGGTCCTCCTGATTACCCTCTTCTTCCTACATCGAAACAACACAACACAGCATATATGTCATGAGTGAGACAGTGATCTAACAGGTCATATATGCCCTGAGGTTCAAGCCCCTAGAATGAACCAAATGGTGAAAGAACGGAGTGGCACGCAGTGTGATCATGCTGGGCGGCCCGTACCGGTTTGAGGTGGATGACAGAGCCGTGGGATATGACCGTGTGATCTCCCGCCATTACGTCCAGTTGGCTCCTGTCATCTTCGGCAGCAGCGGCGTCGGGCAGGCTGTTGACGGAGCTGCTCTGGGAACTGGCACTGATGGACATGCTGGGGATGGACTGGTTACTGCCCACACTGTTCACCGTACCCGTACGGCCCACGCTGGGCTCCGACTCCTGGGGACAAACACACACATACACACGTCACACTCGGTACTATATACCAAGCTACACCCAAGAGAACCTGTGCATTCACTAATTCAAATATTCTTTACTGATTCAAGGGTTCATTGTGCAAGAGTGACTATAGTGGTGCCATGAAACTGAATACAATAAAGAGATAACAGTAAAGAGGGCAGACAGTCCTACACTTAAAGAACTGCTCTCCTAGCCTGTAGTCTCACTTAAATCTGTCACCGGGAGACACTGTAAGACACATGATTTTTCATCTGACCTAAAGACCAATAGTAAGGAGGCCATGGGAGCGAGAAGGAGAAGAATGGTTGTGAGTAAGAGATGGTCAGTAAAGGAAGAGAGAAGAGCGACAGACTCTGTAGTTAACAGAGGTCCAGGCAAGGTGGGATGAACTCAGAGCAGGAAAAAGAGTACATGATGGTTATCAGACAGATCTGACAGAGAAGGGGATTGTTTAAAATGTTTGTCATTAAAAAGGTGACGGACCTCCTCCTCGTCGGCTGCCTCTGCTGCAGGGCCGTTGTGCGCCTCCTGGAACAGGATCTTCTTCATCTTACGGTACTGCAGGTTGTCCAGCTCTCGCACTGCATCTTTGGTCCGCAGAATCAGGTCCATCAAAACAGTCTCCGGCCGCTCCCGAAGAACAAATGCGTGCTGAGGGGAGAGGGGACAAACAGACAGAATCGAGGGAAAAAATGAAGGAAAATTTGATTTGACCATCTCTAAAAAAAATGAAAGCTTGCATATACTTGTTCAACACCTTACACCTTTATATTATACAAAAGGTTATCGAATTTTTTTTTTTCCATTTGACATGTTTGTTATCACAGCCATTTAATCATCTTCAGTGTGACTTAAATAACACAACCGATAAATATCAGTGTGAGTCAGAAGAGATCACAGAGACACTGCGTAACTCAAATGCCGCAGGAAACCACGTGGAACATAACTCACCTTCAACTGGTTATTGTGGGTGCAGCAAAGTGTGATTCTGAAACCATTTAAGCTGTGTTTTGTCTACATACCTTCAACAGCTCCTCAGAGTTAGGCCTGTCCTGGGGCAATTTCTGAAGGCAAGAATCAACAAAATTTCTGAAGTAATCCGTCCTGTAGAGAGAGACAGGGAGAGAGACAGAGAGAGGGAGGGAGGGAGAAGGGAATTTTTAATATACCGTACATTCTCACACCCAAACTGGGCTGAGGCCACACTAAATGGTGCATGAGGAGAAGACACAGGGCGAGTGTCATGAAAAGGCCAGGAGCCTCTGTGGAGCTCACCATTCGCTGGACTGCAGTGTTGGGCTCTCATTCTGTGCTATGTGGTATAAGGCACTCATTGCATTCATGTTGAACAGTGGAGGCTTCCTCTCAGCTAAAACATAAAAAAAAAACCAGATTAATCAGGGAAGGCAGAGCACGTCAAGACAAACAGTGTGGAGAACAAGCTGTAAGGCAAGACTACGAGAATTTGTTTGACAGCTCGTAGGCAAATCAGAATGGCAGGCGAGTGTTGAAATAAAAGCGTGGAGCGTGGAGGCAGCGAGGAGGGTCAGGTTACCTAACTCAATGCAAGTGATTCCCAGAGACCAGACGTCCACCTTCCCATCATACTGACCCTCATCCATGGCCAAAATCACTTCAGGGGCCATCCTGACAATCAAACATACACCAACAGTCACATGACATACACGAGTGTCTGCAGTAATGGTTCTTAAACAGAAACTAAACAAAAAAAAAAAAAACCCTCACAGCTGTTTCATAAATTCCTACTGATTTTATAAGACACATAATAAGGTCTTAACTACAGCTTATTCAGAGTTATGCGTCTTTATCAGTTCTTAAGACCGTGTGATCCTGAATATGCCTTTTATCATCCCCATCACTGAACATGTATTCCACAGAGGTAGGTTAGAATGAGAACGAGGAAGCTCTTGTTGTTATTTCTTTATTAGTGATGATTTGGCGCTACACGGTTCATCTGTAATCTACGAGGCTGCCCACACGAGCGGGGACTGCCTGAGGCTCACCAATATGGAGTGCCCACAAAAGAGTTGGCCGGAGAGGCAATGGAGGCCGAGCCAAAGTCTGCCAGTTTGACCTGCCCTGGCTCTGTCAGCAGGATGTTCCCAGCCTTGATGTCTCTGTCAGAGAGAGGGAGAGAGAGAGAGAGAGAGAGAGAAGGAGAGAAAAAAGGAGAGGGTAAGGGAAGGAGAGGAGAGGAGAGGAGAGGAGAGGAGAGGAGAGGGAGAGTGGAAAAAAAGAGAGGGAAAGACAAGGGGTGGATTGGTGGAGGAGTGGAGAAGAAAGACGTGGGAGAGGAAAGGAAAGAAATGGAGAGGACAGGAAAGGAGAGATGCCATTTCACTAAAGCAGGAGAAATCGAGAACACGTGACTACAGGAAGTGACATCATTCCTCACCGAGTGGGAGATGAGACTTCAGAATCCGTGCGGGTTTTTATTTATTTAAGTGCGTACTTTTTGGGGCTGGGGGTGATAAGATCAGCTCTCTAACGGGCTGAGCCGTGTGTGAATCAGCACTCACCTGTGAATCATGTTGTGCGAATGAAGGTACGCCAGACCCTGCAAAGCACCGTGAGTAATCGCCGCTATTTCCATCTCCTGCAGAGGTTTTTTGTGCACTGGAGGAGAAGACGTGACAAAAAGAAAAAAAGAATCAGGAAAAGCAGCTACATACTGAATATACATGAGGACTGCAGAGATCTCTGTCTGTTTGCTTACCCTCCAGGAGATCTGAGGCAGAACCCAAACAGTACTCCATTGCAAGCTGAAAAGACAGAGAGACATAAGGTAGTGTTATGAGCCTATGTGTCCATTTAAAATCATAATCAGATAACACCCAGAATGAGAAATAGTATACACCAAAAGAAAGAAAAAAAAAAGCTCGTTTGATGTCATCAGTGGGAGTATGTGAACTTTGCTCTATTTGGGTTATGGGTTAACCAGTATTAAAGTCATACAGGAAAACAGCTGAGGAAAGGAGACGAGACAGTGGTGTTGTTTTTTTTGTTTTTTTTTGCAAGAAAAGACTAAAGAGAGAAGAGACTTCTCACCCATGCCGTGTGTTCACGCAGGTAGCATCCTTTATACTCTATACTGTTAGGATGCTTTAGCCTCTGTAAGAACTTCACTTCCTTAATTATGTCCTGCCATTTCTGCATGGGGAAAGCGAATGGAGAAACAAGGTTGACTTCAGTTGACTCAGATTAAAACCATAAAGTTTGTAAATAAACATTTCAGAGGAGCACTGATTCTTTTTTACCTCGTTGGATTGCTTCCCGCCATAGGACATTTTCTTGATGGCCACCACCTCAGAGGTGCGCACATCTCGTGCCTGCAGAGGGGAGAAGTTAAAGAGCACAACTCATTCTCTTTTCATGGTGCTCCCTGACCCTTTATCCACAATGTCTAATCTGGATGTGGATGTTTGGGGGGGGGGGGGTGAAAACAACCCCATGTGTGTTTTCATTTGTGGAGACTCACAAAGTAGACGGCGCCGAAGCTGCCATGGCCGATCTCTCTCAGGTCAGAGAAGAGCTTCTCGGGATCCTCCTTAAAGAAGAGCTCTGAGATCTCGGGGTCCTTCAGACACCCAGCGCGCGGGGCGTGGGGCATGCTGGGAGGGGGCAGGGCCGCAGGCCGCCAGTGACTATCTGGGTCTGCCACACGACGGCCCCCACCAATAGCTCATCTGCAAGACTGTGGTCGCATACGGATTAACACCTTGAAACAGAAAGAGAAAAAGAGAGAGAGAGAGAGAAAGAGAGAAAAAGAAGTAGTGGTTGGTTGTGGGTGTTGACAAACTGACTGTCAGACAGAGCGCTGGTCTGTGTGCTGAAATAAAATGATGTATTTAAAAAAAAAAAACAAGCCCCACACTGCTGGCTCGTCTCATGCTAATCCATAAAGTGCAAAGAGTGAAGAGGCACTCAGGAGCATTTCTCAGAGAAAGGATATTTCCTCTTTGTCATAATCATTGCTGGCCAGAACAGTCTGTTCTAATCCTGAGCCTGGTTGGAGAGAGAGAGAGAAAGAGAGGGAGAGAGAGACAGAAGTTGAAGAGACCAGAACCACAGCGCTGTCACTCCCACTGGGGCGATGTCACCACAGGCCAGCCCTAAACGGAGAGTCTGCTCTTCTCTGTATCCTAAAACAGCCCACAGGCCTTTAACGTTTTTAACATTACAGACAGTGAGTGACAATAGAAAAACCGGAGTCCATTTCCCACAAAAAAAACACATCCAGCCCATTTCTCTCTTAGATCCAGTCCACTCAGCAGGTTACAGGAGTCTGAAGCTGTCTGCACTGGTTCACGCCTCCACTCCCTGTATTGTTCCACAGCAGGGAATTCTTAATGGACTAGGACCACCTGTCAGGACCCGACATCCCCACTGTGTGTGTGTGTGTGTGTATGCGTGTGCATTTGTGTGTGCGTGTGTGAGCTTGTGCATGTGGATGAGTGTGTGTGTGGGTGTGTATATGTGCATATGCGTGCATGCCTGCGTGTAAGAGTGTATATATGGATGAGTGTGTGTGTCTGTGTGTTTCTGTGGGAATATTGTGATAGGCAGGGATGGGCAGTGGTGCCAAGCAGAACCCTGGAGGAAGGACCACATATAGCTCCAGATCCCCTCCAAAGCTGCCCAACAACTCGCTCCTCTGTTGCCATGGCAACAGCATCTCCTACACCAAGGCTGCCACCGATCTGCTGGGGGGGGGGCACTTACTTCCTCTGCCAACATTGCACCCTGGCTCCTCACGTCTGCCTGATCTACGCACACTGACGACTGACTTCCTCACCATCACGCTGACGTGAAACACAAGAGATAAGACCACGGAACGGAGTGGAATGGAATGGTAATGGAAATGCATACCACACATAGCATAAATCTGTCGAGCATACCTAGTTAAGATCTCTCTGACAGACAAAGTGAGAGAGTGAGAGAGAGAGAAAGAAAGAGGGAAAGAGAGAACACGTCGGCTATAATTGACCATTCAAAATGATGCTATTCAGGATAAGATGCGGGACAAGCTGACCTCAAAGACATGTGTTACCTATTGACCTCTGGCTTGACTATGCCAGTACTAAGAGGCAAAAAAAAAGTTTAGGACTGTATGTAATCAAGGCTTTTAGAATGCTCTTATTATCAGAAGAGTGCGGTTACGAACACTCCACTAAAATGATTTGTCCAGTGCCTAGTTGGAGAGCACAGAAACAAGGCCATCAGTCACGACTTTTGTTCTGAATGCAGGGTTTTTGTTTTTCGCTCGCCGATTGCTGATATGACACATACTTTGCAGATTACTAAGAAACAATTCAACATGACACAAGGCAGGATTTAACACTAATATCCTTTTATTTTTTACCCTCAGAATCTCTTTTTCATAAGGGAGCTCCCACAAAGGGAATATTTGCATTTAAAAATAAATAAACAAATAGGCTAATTACACTAATAAAATTAAAAGTCTATTTTAAAACTATTTTGTGATGTAGGTCTTTAAGTACTTAAATACTTTTAAACAAAGACAAACAGCAGTTGAAGTGAGGGGCTTGATTCGATAGAAAAAAAAAGTTTCATAAATGTTTTGCTTATTTTGAACTCTCAGCGTACGGTTCAGTGCTGTGTGTGTAGGAAGACAATGTCTATGACTAACTCTCAGTCTATCCAGATAGTGTGAGGCTGCTCAAAGCAAGACTCTCATTCCTGTAAGTACAAGGAATTGTACAGAGAAGATTTCTGTCCTGTGAACTAACATTACCCATCATTCAACAGCTCTGACACTCCCTATTCAAACACAAATGCTATTGCTATTAGTAAACACCAGCAGTCATCAGGCATACAGCACTGACCTCATTTTAAAATAGCACTCTGTTTGTTTGTTGTTTGTGCCCCCTCCTCCTCCTCCCTGCCCACCCCTGATGAGTTTAGCTCAGAGGATGGACTGCACAGACAGACACGACGCTGACGCCTCAGTCATGAGACTGGCCCCAGCGAACGCCCGGTCCACGGGAGAGCTCCCTCCCAACCCGACACTGGGTTTAACACACACACACACCACCCTGTTGCGCTGACAAATACACATCAACACACAATCAGCTAACTAACACACACACACACACAAACACAGCCCTGACAACAATGCCACTCACTGTACGCCGCACTAAATCAACACAATGACCAACACCTCAGAAATCTGAATAATAGCTGAACTCACCTGGCTAATCAAACACAGTATGACTCACTCACCATACCTCAACACGCAGACCAAGACAGCCAACAACCCCCCCACACACGACAACACAACTCAAATCACACCTCAACACACAGACCAACACAGCCAACAACCCCCTCACACACACAAGACAACACAACTCATAAATCACACCACAACACACAGACCAACACTTCACAAATCTAACCAACGGAACTCACCTGGCTAACCGAGCTCACTACGACTCACTCACCACAACACACAGACCAACACAACCCACAACCCCCTCACACACAAGACAACTCATAAAACACACCACCACCCAGCTCCAACGCAGAAATAACACAACACAATGAGTAACGTGGACTGCAAATAACCAGCAATTCATTAGACTGAATAACCAATCACATTACAAATCATCAACACACACACACACACAAAAAAACACCACACTGCCCAAAACCAATAGACATCTGAACACATGCAAAAAAAAAGACAAGGCTGCATAATCTAACTGAACCATGTACTGTTAGAATCCTATGTTGATTTAACTGTTCTTGTAACCATCGTGATGAGGAATGTATTAAATGAGAAAAGTATATGAAGCAAGTTATAGGAACTCGACGTTTGACTTCTTTGGTATTTATGGCACCTTATTTTCTTTCCTTCTGAAAGAAGAAGTGGTAGTTGGAGAGCAGACAGAGGGGCTGAGAGATGAAAGCCATTATAGAGATGACAGTGTTGCGTGCCAGCCGGGACAAACAGGCACAATCGGAATGTGGTAGAACTGGATAAGGAAGCAGGACAGCAGGAATTCCCTCCACATGCTCGCCCGTTCTCTCTCTCGCTCTGCCTTTACACAGCATCTCTCCCTCAACTTCCTGTTCCTTCAGCTATCACCTACCAGAGCTAAACAGTCCTGTTCCTGCTAATCAGTAGGACAGGTTCATGTATTCCACTGCTTCTCTCTTTGGTCCTGCTGAATGCAGCCAGCAAACCACTGTAGCCTTTCCAAGGTCTGAGTTTTTCCAGATAAACACACTGTTGAATGTATGTTGATGCATGTGGATTAGGTCTGGATTAGGTCTGTAATAAAAGTACTGAATTAATGACTGCTATGATGTTTGTGTTTACGTTCATATCTGTAACGGCAGCCCTGAACAAGCTGAACTGCAGTAAGTGCTTTTGCTCTGGATCACCAGTGACCCTGTTCATGGGCTCTGAGCGTATAGAAAACAATTCCTGAGGGTACGATATTCACCTTTTCTTCTTCACAAAGATTCAGAATGGAAAAATTTCTATCATCAGAGACAGACTAAACATTTAAGTCCCATTCTGTCCCACATCAATCAAGTCAAAACAACCAAACAGTATCTCCTCCATGAGAATTCATAGGAATGTCTCCATACTTCATGCAAAATTCTTCACTTCCTGCACTGTTTCATCATAACCTAAGTTAACAGTAAAAATGAGTTTGCCCCAACATGTAGTCAGGACACTGACTATGGAGATACCAGACGCTCTCTGTTTCTAATATGACAACACCTGTCTCTCAATATCTTAACAGGGTGTATTTGCGCTGACCAATTCATTAATCAGGCATTTAAGTCAAACAGCTAAGCTAAATCATTCTCAATTACTTTCACTACTTTGCAAGGCTCCTATTTTCTATGCCTGCATTCCTGATGGACTAGCTCACTGGGCGAATGGTGCTGTGGTCACGTCGCGTTATCGAACGCTCCACTGGTGACAATACACCCTCACATGCATGACATGAAACCAGTCATGCTCCAGGTGACATATGGTGGCTCAAGACTTTCCACATCATTTTTTTCTTTTCTTTTGTTTTAACAAACAGCTCTGGATACCGAACCCACGCATGATAAAGAGCTCTGAAATCACTCTGATCTTTTACTCTGGTGGGTAGCATCACCATTTCGACCACTTGTGACTCATTCGTTAAATGGCTTCCAGCCAAGAAGAGATGCTGAAACAAGAAGCTTAAGGGGAGAAGTGAATATATCAGAGAACATGTCGAATGGACATTCTCCATTTTGAAGACGTCCAGACAAGAAACACAGCTTCCTAAAGTAGGAGGCTGGAAAACCCTTAAACCTCATGGCTCTCTTGTGAGGTTAGAGCAACAACGTCAACAGTATTCAGCTGATATGAGCTGTTATTAAGGGACAGTGAGTATGGGCTTGAAGGCTCTGGAGGAACACAATGAGTTTGATGCTTTCAGGAGGACACAGAGGCCTTGCTTTAAGTGGCAGCTATGAGCTCAGAGAAAGACAATTGAGGGGAGAAAAGGAGCTGTGTCTCGCTTACACAGAGACACCATTCAGCCTCTCTTTGGCGCACACACACACACGCACACTGGTTTGCATGTTTCTATGTGATGCACACACCCAATAAACAAATCCAGCGGCACCACTGAACCAGTGTTTGGAAATGAGCTTACGACTGACGAATCTCTGCACTCTTCTCAAAAGATTTCCATTTTACAGTGTTGTCAGTTACAAAACTTAAACAGCAGTGGATAGGTTGAGCCATAAAAAAAAGGGCTGTTCTACTTCTCAAAGGCAAACTCCAAACAATTACATACGACTGAACACACGTAACGCTTCCTTATCAAATACCACTGGTCCCTCAGCCAACTCAATTTAGTGGTCCAGACATGAGTACTGCAGCTTGAACTTACAGTCATGTGAGATGGGGCTGTAATTAGAACCAGAATATTCCTTAGCGCATTGATTCATTGATATTTGTATTCTGTGGGGTTAGTCTGTGAACCTGTGATCACCAAATCAAAAATATTAAAGGTCATGTCACAAGAGGTAGAGAGAGGGGTTAAGAAGTGACTGGCCCAAACCATAAGATGGGATGTGTTAATCATCTAGATTAACACATACTGGGAGTTTGACAGAAAAGGCAGTTTAAAAAATGAATGTTATCTAAGGAGATTTATAGACCCAAAGCAAAAGAATGAGAGCAATGAAACAGTAAACTGACAAAACAGAAGAAAGGAAGACACGCTGAAATGCGAGTTCACTACGCCAATAATTAATTTCATAACATCCATAACAATAACAATCGACAGAGAAAGAAAAGTGTATCACATATTATGTCCGCGGGACTAGCAAGACCCTGGTGAACTGAATTAAGCGTTTATACTAAGAACAAACAAAATGTTCTGTCCACTTTGCCCTCTGGACTTGACTTGAAGAAAAAAACATACAGTAGCACAATGCTTTCAATGTGCAAGGATATGAAAACGGCTGCTAATTGTTTACACTGGCACTCGTGGTCCATAGTGCTCGCGCACGGGGCAGGTGACAAAGTCACATTCCGATGCAGGAAACAATCCTAATTATTTACGGGTTTACGAGAATGCATCGGCTTTCTTGCTGTAGACCGGGTGCTACAGTATGTTAGCTTGATAAGCGCCTACTTGACGAGATGTGCCGGGGCACGTACACAACCTTATGTGTATGACACATTCCAATTGTTCGTACTGAAACTAAGTCCGAGTGCGTTAAAACATTTCCACGGTGTACCTAGAAACAAAATGAGTTACATATTGATTGCTTGGGTGTCAGTGGGTTCGCCATGCCAGAGGGCTAATGTTAGTTAATTTAATAGTTAGAGACGAAACAAACTTTAAAAAAATTTGTGACAACCTACATGTAAACAAAACCACTTATTTGGTCTGCTAACAAACCAGCCATCAATGAACCCATTTCAAAAGGCGAATTCTTATAGGCTGCGCCACAGTTACAGCAGGCCTGTAGTATACTAAGTAATAGCTGACTCAGTTAAGGTGCTCTGCTAGCTGGTTTGCTAACTAGCTAAGTTAGCTTGCTAAATTAGCGGGGCTACACCCTAAGAGGCTGTATAACTTGGCAGGCAACACAACCTTCACACGGGGAACAGAGGCTTCAGTTTACTCGGCATGGGAATACCTTGACCGAGCTAGCCTGTGGCTAAATTAATTACCCCAACTTTACAACACGTAAAAAGCATTAGTGCCTACAGAACAGTCACTGAGGGTAATGGAATTGGAAAGAGATTCTGATTCCGCAAACGGATGAACTATAAAAAAATTACCTAGGTTTCACTGACATAAACGCTACGTAACTAGATAGATAACCAGTGTTAGCTAAAGGCAGATGATGGGTGCGAAGCGGCAACTTACCCTTCCTGCAGGCCAGGTTGAGTTGAGCAAGTGCGAGAAAAGCAAGATTTGTAATGTTAAACTTCTGGCAAAAAAGTAGTGTCCAACCTGTTAGTGAAGGAAGACAGCTGGACCTATCTCTGTTTTCACTACCGAACGCTTCCTGAATTAATCTCTCAAGTTGTTTATCGCTGTCAAACCTATAAGCTGATTTAGTTGACAATGCAGAAACTCCACCCCGGGGCTAACGGTGGCCCAGAAGCTCGATTCCCTCGCAGGCTAGTCCTAAAAATGGCGTCCGTAAGATCCACTCCTTGTATGACAAGTTCGACAAGGAAATATGAGGAAACACCCTGAAAAGAAAAACCCAAAACTCGCTGCAGCCACACCCCTTACAGCGTCCGGGGGGTTAAATGCCTATCATTATTCGATTTAGCTTGTGCTCTATGCTTTCACACAGTGTTCATGCTAAGGTTGTGAATGTCTCTCTCCGCCTCCCCCAGTTCCTGGAACGGCAGGACGCCCGCCCGCTCTGAATAAGTTTGGGTAACACTCCCACCGTCCGCAGAAGACCACTGGTCAATACGGCGGTCGGATTCAGCGCCGACAGTATAGCAAAGAGAAGTGGGGTCGATTTACGGCAAATGATGCACAAACTGTGAATTAAAAAGTGTTTAAATAAACAATGCTGAAAGAATTTTCCCGGCATTTGATGAATTCACATTTGTGATCATTTGGAAAAGGACAAGAACACTGTAAATGATACATGACACATGACACATAAATTATTCCTCCTGACAGGTAATAGTGTATATTTCAATAAACTAAGCTGCGGTACTATGAATTGCATTCTAGCATGGTTAGGCTTTAAATTCTTGAAGTAAGCCAACAAAATCAAAACACTGTCTTTATACAGTGCTCTGTCATTTCAGGGAACAGGTCAATGGTCTATCAGAGATCATTTGATGCAGACCATAAATTAAACAGCTGCATCTGAAGTAGGTCTTTTTAGAGTTTAAGATGATGCTGGCGATGCAGAGGTCCTGTTTGCCGAGAACATTAAGTCTATTATTGGTAATAAAAAAATAAGCACATGCGTAGATGCTAAATTCCACCTCCTAAATTCCTCAAAGAATATTCAGTAATACAGATCACTGAATGGTTAAATTAAAAGCCCAGGGGAAATAGATGACAGCTCTCGCCTCCAAACTACAAGCGACCAATTAGTTTCAAGAACAGACCACTTGCTCTCTGGATTGGCTCTCAACTGGTCTCCTCTTCCCACCAATAAGGATGCAGGAATCATCCTCACTGTATCTAGGCGAACAAAGAGATTTGGAGCCGATGCAGTCTGTTTTATGAATGGGAAATAATCATGCTACATACTTTTCTTAGGATGAGATGCGTCATTCCAGTAAATCAAATTGTATTGTTCTGTATCTTTTATATTTTGTTAACTGAATATATGAGCAAGAAATCAGAATTTTACCCTCTATTAAACAGTAATCAGTGTTTTATGGAGGGTAATAATAAACAATGTGTACAAGAAATTAAATTCGTAAGTTGTTTCACTGACAGTTTCTTTGCCACGGCAAAGATGTGTGTCATAGGAGCATGTGAATCATAAGATTTTTATTTGATTTGTAAGTCTGATCTCAATTTCAGTTTGAATTCAAACTGATGTGTTTGGGCACAACAGAGATATTACATTACCACTCGAATGTAGTAAATAACCTCACATCAGTTAAATGGTTCATAATCTGCGTTTTAAAATGATGCTTCAGTCTAGGGATGATTTTAAAAGAATAACAGAGGAAATTGATCCTATTGTCAAAAAAGAAATGAAGAAAACATAAGGCAAACACTGTCCTGTCTAGAACTTCCTCCATTCCCTATCTCTGCCTCCCGGCATTTCCTGAGTTAGACCCCACTGGGGAATGGAGAGTTCAAACCCCTAACCATAGTCAACACTGTAAAATTATCCATTAGAAGATAGCTATTGCACACCAACGAGAACAACAGCGAGAACAACGGGAAAATTCCTGCTAGTTTGTGGAAATATTGAGCTTATGAAACTTGTGGGTGTTAGTCACCATTTCCCGTGTGAAATACTGACACAGGCCCAGCGCAGCACACATTTATACCGACACAAATGATGCCATGACCTGGCTGTATGTTATCAGTCAAATGCAGCAAACGTGTCTATGGTTTAAGTGTATCAGTACCTGTTATGATGAAAAACATATGATAAGTTCGAATCGTCATGTGCAGTTCAGTGTTTATTAACCTATATAAACTTTTGGACTAGCTAATCTATACCATATGGATGGCCACAAAATAGCAACTGCTGACTGTGTTTTGACACCAAGATATTGACAGGAGGACTCCCGTCATTTTCACCATGATAAAGCCCCTGAACGGTAGATGGCAGACGCGCACTTTCTTTCCCCAACTCCTTCTCAAAAGGAAAAGTACGCGCGTGAAAATGACGTCATTCAAAGTTTACTTGTGAGGCGTGACTGAACATGGCCGCTGGAGGCGAGCAGCAGCAGGCTCACCGAGCCGGAATCTATAAACAGAAAAATAAACTACACAAACATGGAAAACATCGAACGAAGGGGGAGATCGGGCGAGAGAATAAAGGTAAACCCAAAGGACTGGTTGATTAGTTAAGGCTTTCTCATTTGTCGCTACGTCAAGGGGTAAAGCCTGCCATGCCAAACACGTGTTTTAAATATCCACGGGAGACACGAACACATTTTTGCCTTGACATCCACATTACTGAGACAATCTGTTGTGGTCCCTCGTGCAATCTAAAACGCTAAGCTTTTGGTTCCATAAGTCACTACTGGTGCTTTCTTTGCATTTAGCGTTTAATAGTGTCAAATCACCTCTCACAAAACTAGGCAGAGTTGCTGTGGTGACCCTAACCAAAAAACAGAGGAGAGAGTTAAGGAAGATGGATCGCAGGCACAAAGCAAACCAACTCCGCCGAAACAAGAAGGACTCGGTAAAGAAAAAAAACATGTCGACTGTGAATGAGAACAATTGACTGATTAGCGGTAGTGGGGCCTTTGTTCGCAACATTAAAGTAAAAACGCTCTCCCGTTATTTCACGTAGGTGCTGACAGAGAAGCGACGCCTTGGCAGTAGGGATGGACCCCCACACCTGGTGGCTGTTATATCACTTCATGCGGGAGTTGATGCCGGTGCTGTGACACGCCTGCTCAGAGGTGAAGGGGCTGGTGGGTTAGTGCACGAAGAACAAGGAGTCAGTGGCGCTAAAGACAGTTTTGGTCTGGTCGTACCTCGTTTCAAACAGAGATTCATTTTCTGCCGACCTGACACGGGTAAGTTTAAAACAAACACAGCCGACTGAACAACCAAAAAAAGGTTTCTAACGTATCATTTAAAATAGTTCAAGAAAGGACCACAGGCTGTCAGATAATGCTCAGTCAGGAAAGATGGAACTG
The DNA here is from genome assembly GCF_902362185.1 of Chanos chanos. Taxonomy (NCBI): domain Eukaryota; kingdom Metazoa; phylum Chordata; class Actinopteri; order Gonorynchiformes; family Chanidae; genus Chanos; species Chanos chanos. The sequence goes on along the minus strand of NC_044500.1, from coordinate 18,072,483 downwards.
AATTTAAAGTTCTGTGTATTCCTTTGTGCCCTAAGCTGACCTCCACTCGGTCTTGGACGTGGCGAAGGTGGCAGACAGCCTGGTGTTTGTACTGGAATCTACAGAGGGCTGGGACAGTTATGGAGACTACTGCCTCTCCTGTCTATTTGCACAGGGCCTGCCAAGCTTTGGTAAGGCATGAAAAAGCCAGAAAATCAAAATCATTTTTATTGTCATTTATTCTGCGCGAGCCCCCCCAAAAACATAATTGTACAGTATCACAAAAACATTGAGTAATATTGCTGTTAAGCTAGCAAGGGTATGATATTAATTTTTGAATATCTTCCTCTATCAACTGTTCTTGGTTTCTTGCTTTGGGCTTTTCCTGCTGCTCTCTCAGCGCTGGTTTGTCAGGGAATATCAGATCTGGCGGTAAAGAAGCGAGCAGAGTCACGACGCGTGCTGTCACGTGCGGTGGAGGGACGTTTCCCAGAGTCACGGCTCTTCCCTCTGGACACGGAACAGGACGTCACGTTGCTCCTGAGGCACCTGGGATCCCAGAAACAGACGAGACTGGCGTTCCGCTCCCGCCGTTCACACGTGCTGGGCCAACGCGTCTCTTACGTTCCCGATGCCGCTCAGAACGGGACCGGGACGCCTGGTACGGGATTAGGGACTCTGCGTATCTCGGGGTACGTGCGAGGGCGGCCTTTGCAGGTCAACAGGCTGGTGCATATTGTTGGCCACGGGGACTTTCAGTTAAGCCAGATTGACGCACCCGCAGACCCACTGCCCATCAGCTCTGGTGCCCCGCACCCTGCCAAGCCAGGCAAAGGAGGAGACGTGGAAATGATGGTGAGCGTGCAGAAGACGTGCAATTCACTGCCATCTCAGAGAGGTTTTGGCGACTTGACGAGCAGTAATGAAAATGCACATTAATGTGACGAGTTTCCTGGCTGAGCTTTGCCAGGTGTGGTATGAAATTTAGACCCTTGTCCGTTCTGTAGACCAGAACGTTTGAGCACCGTCAGTTAACCATTGTCTGTATTCCCCCTGCCACGTTATTGTGAAAAGACCTCAGCTGAGGGATTATGGCGCTGACGAAAGAACAAATACGCAACATGTTTCTATATCTTTATGTGTCTGATGTGTATATGGATATGTTGAACCGTATGTGACCCAAGCTCAGCCACTCTGTTTGACTCTGTCATCACTCATGCTCTACAGGATGGAGGTATGGATGGAGATGGGGATGGAGAAGTGCGGGTGCTGATGACGGCAGATCCCTCTCAGAGGGAGAGCCTGCAGGCGGAGGCAGAGGTGGATCCCATGGATGGAGAGCAAACCTGGCCAACCGAGTCTGAGCTGCAGGAGGCAGAAGGTAATTACAGGCTGCGCTCATAACATGTACATTCATTCATTTAGCAGACGCTTTTATCCAAGGGCAGACAGAATACAAACCAAGCATATAGTCATGAAGGAGCTGACTGTGGCATAAGTGCCACCACTAAGTTCACTATCAGACCAGATACAAATTTGAGAATGCTGAGGGGAAGAATAAGACAGTAGACCACAAGTGGGTCTAAAGCCCCTGTTATATAAACTATCAAGTACCTCCATTAACAAGTATCACAGATAGGTGCAAGGTTTTTTACCAATGTCACTGTCATGCACAGCTTTTTAGTCAAACTAGCAGGTTTGGGAAACATTCCAACCATTTTTTCCCTCCAGATGATTGTTTATTGAGAGTTGCCAAAAAAAAGGAAGGATACCGTGGAATGTGGCAAGGTTTATGTTTGTGAACCTCAATTGTGAGTTGAAGTTTTACTGGGTTCTGTGGTTCTTTGCACTTTCACTGTCAAACAGCTGTCAGGCCAAGAGTTTTTTTTGTTTTTTTTTGCCTTTATAGCTACATCCATTTGCGTATGTGCTGAGATGAAGCCAAAAGAAGCTCTGCTCCTTTCTTCTGTTCAATTTTTTCCTTTTCTTTAGAGGCGAGAAAAAACAAGAGACTGATGAAGGTGCCAAAGGGAACATCTGATTACCAGGCCACTTGGATCGTTGATGATGGGGAAGAGGCCGATGATCAGGAGGAACCGGACAGCTGTGACGATGATGAGGATGATGTTGAAGACATGATGGAGGATGTCGACGGAGAAAAAGACTCACAGGTGAGGTTGGGTGGGTCCGATGGGGAAAGAGCAGTTCAGTCTAATGCGTGACTGTTTCAGAATATTGAACTTATTGTATAAGCACCTTGTTAATGTGAATGTGAAGGTTCTCCTCATTTATCCAGTTTATCCAGGGGTGGAGTAGGGTGGGGGTCTAAGAGAAAACAAAAGTCAGATGTTAGACATGTTCTGATTTAAGTACCAGTACAGCGTTATCACAGAGAAATAACATGTGGGAACATAACTAATGAATCTGAGGGACTGAAAACTCCCCATGTGACCGTTTGAAAATACCAAGCTTGATAAACCATGGTGGAAACAACAAAAACAAGACCATGAAACCCTCAATACATGACCGTAACACTTTCTTCTTAGGAATATAAATCCTTTATGCTCTGTCTGTTTGGATAGCTGTTACCATGGCACCAGCAAACAGTAGGCGAGACAGGCAGTAAGTGAGACATTTCCAGGGTCATTCTAAAGGACCCCTGGCACATGTAAAATCACATATACCTCCTTAATGTAAGACATGAACCTAAACAAAGCCAGAGGGAAGATGACGATTGGTCAACGAAGGGGCGAAAAGGGCAGGCCCGCGGGCCTGGCGGCGGAACAATGCATACGTGACCCGCCGTTTGTGCACAGGGGTGGCGGAGAGGCAACTGTTTGTTTTTCTCAGTGTCTGCTCCTCAACACCAAGTGCCAGGCTGCTCCCGGTAACAATAGTGTTTGGAGCAGGAGTCCCGAGAGGAGGCTCGTGTCTTCCTGCTCTTTGGACAGGGCTTCCTGTCCGGGCTACCAGAGTGGGCGGTCATTTATTTATAACTGCCCGGGTTGAAAGAGACTTGGCGGGAAGCTCCTCGTTTATGGTGTCTCTGCTCCATTTATTTGCTTTAATTCGCAATTAGCATTCGTTTGATGTCTCGCTAAGCACAAAAGGGAGGATTTTTTTTCCAACGCAATGGGGTTTTGGAACAGAAGGGAAGTGGTCCTATAGATGATGAAAAATGATTATTTTTATTAGCGCACCTGTGATTGTTCAAGGGCTGACCCCAGCGGGGGTGTGGATGCTCTCCTGAGCGTGCCCCCCCCCCCCCCCCCCCACCTCCCTTTCCCATCTGTAACGCTCCACAAAAGCCTCCAATCAGAAGCTTCGTTTAGACTCGCTGAATGAGTTTTCGCGTTTGTGTGACTTCTGTGTTTTTCTCTCTTCTCTTAGGATGCTGGGTCTGGCAGTGACTCTGGAGAAGAGGATGAAGAGGTGGAGGAAGAGGAGGAGATTAGCACCACAGCAGGGGGCGGAGCTGAAGAGAAATACGACGAAGGCATGGACGAAGCTGAAGAGAGCGAGGGGCTCAAACGCTACAGGGAAGCACGTGCCGATGAAATGTTCCCTGACGAAGTGGACACGCCTTTAGACGTAGCTGCTAGGATCAGGTGAGAACAACAGTCGCTGGCTCGCACTGTTGACAATGGGGAAAAACAACCTACATCAGCACGTGTAGAAAATTTGACCACGCTAGCCGAAAGACCGTTACACGTGCTATGCTAACACTCAGCTGAAGTTTTCTACATGCACCAGATGGAAACTTGAGGGGCTGGCCTGCAACAAATTTAATATGAATGCAACTTTATGTGAACCTGTTTGGCCAAGTCCTAAGAAATGAAACCATCATTAGTAACTTTTAATGACCTTTGCCGGAACCTCCGCTGAGATGTAATAAATTTCTCCCTGCATGTGAAAGGCGTACTTCTGACTTCCCTGTCTCTTTTTCGTGACCTCAGGTTTCAGCGCTACAGGGGGCTGAAGAGTTTCCGCACCTCCCCGTGGGACCCCATGGAAAACCTGCCTCTCAACTACTCCAGAATTTTCCAGTTCCAAAACTTTGAACGCACGCGACGGCGCGTACTGGCCGAAGCATCCGAGGAAGAGGAGGGGGCTATGGTAAATGCGCGTGTGTGTGTGTGAGTGGTCGTGTGTGTGAATGTGTTTGTGTGTTGTCATGTACCGACTGACACGTGGTTTCTGTGCCCATGAAGGTGGGCTGGTACGTGACCGTGCATGTTCTGGGCGTCCCGCCCTCGGTGGTGGAGAGCTTCCAGGCCGGCAAACCCCTGGTTCTCGTTTCTCTGCTACCACACGAGCAAAAGGTATTTTCCCATCTTTGTTACTTTGGAAGGCCAAAATGTAATCGTCTACATTGTGTCATCTAACCATTTAACAACGTGTTATGGTAACAGCATAAAGGAGTGTATGGCCAGGGGTAAAGGTACATGTACTTTTGATGATCACTGTACATAATTTTGTGCACAGACAAAGATATTAGTCATTCCACTGTGTAATTACTGGTCAGTTTCAACATTTTGGGGGGGTGGGGGATGGATCATCTGGTTTGATTGAGAGACTGTTTACTGTCTTTTCTCTGGAGATGTCGGTTATGAACATGCTTGTGAGACGGCATCCCAGTACCACGGAGCCCATTAAGTCTAAAGAGGAACTGATTTTCCAGTGCGGCTTCAGACGCTTCCGAGCCTCACCCATCTTCTCCCAGCACACATCCGGTACCTCCCCCTCTCTCTCTCTCTCTCTCTCTCTCTCTCTCTCTCTCTCTCTGTCTCTCACACACAACACACTCTCTCTCATGACATTCATGCAGGAGACAAACCACACATACTGCTTTCTTAACAATAAAGTCTTCAGTGTCAACAGAAAGTGTGAGCCAGATTTTGCGTCTGCATGGTTGATTTCTAATGGTTTATAATGAGGTTTGTGACTCAAAACATGAGCCGGTAACAGGTTTATTGACTGTCTTGTTGTGTCTCTGCAGCCGACAAGCATAAGATGGAGCGTTTCCTCCGAGCGGACGCGCCAACCGTCATGTCTGTGTACGCTCCCATCGCCTTCCCCACGACGGGCGTCCTGGTCTTCAAACAGAGAGAGAACGGTGAGAGAGAGAGAGAGTGGTGAGGGAGAGAAAAAGAGAGAGAGAAAGAGAGAAGAGGCCCTGGCAAAGGCAGGCTACTGAAGAGGAATGAAGGACAGGGCTTAGATTTGTCATAGCCTTTTGACCTCCACTCAAGAAGACCTTGGTTTGGGTTATCAGATGTGTTAGACCTGATCAAGAGAGGTTGCCTTGCCTTGAATCAGGGTTATATCTAGCTCACTGGGTTTCTTAAAATGAGAAATGAAAACGTAGTCTGCGAGATTCTGGAGTGGACTGAGGGGAGTTTTTCCACATTTCTGATGGCGAGCAGCCTCAGATTTAGACCTGTTTAAGCAGTAAGGTGAAAACGGGCTGTATTTTTTCCCATTCTTCTGCAGGCATGCAGGACCTGGTGGCCACGGGCAGTCTGCTGAACTGTGACCCCCAGCGTGTCGTGCTGAAGAGAATCGTCCTGAGCGGACACCCCTTCAAGATCAACCGCCGCTCCGCCGTGGTCCGATACATGTTCTTCAACAGGGGTGAGGACAACGTCTCTCACGTTACAATCCGACCGCCTTGGATTCACTTACTTTTTACCACTTTAAATACCCCAAAAGACTGCCAAGCACCCCAACATTAGACCTACACTGAGAGTGTGGTTTTCTCATTGGTAAAGTAAATATAGTCTTAATCTCCTCTCTTACTGACTATTACTGGTTGGTTTTTTTTTGGTCTGTTTCTGTGGGACAGATGACATCCTGTGGTTTAAACCAGTAGAGTTGCGCACAAAGTGGGGACGAAGAGGACACATCAAAGAGGCTTTAGGTGAGTTTTCGGTTCAGGAATGATTGCAGCATAAACGAAATGTCACATCATTTCAACGTCGGTTTCATCTGTCGTCCTAACACGTTGCGTGCGCTTCCGATGGTGATAAGTTAAGAGAAAAAAAAAAGAAATGATTCAGCTCTGGTTTTGATAGGTGCTTAGAACCAATACTGTTATTACAAACCAGCCTTACTGTGTGTTACCTTTTGACAGGTACTCACGGACACATGAAGTGTGTGTTTGACAATCAGCTGAGGTCCCAGGACACGGTGCTGATGAACCTGTATAAGAGAGTGTATCCCCGCTGGACCTACGACCCTCACGTTCCCCTTGCCCTGCCCTGGGTGAAGAGAGAGGAGCCGAAAGCTGTCAATGACATTGACATGGAATAGATTAAGGAAGGGAGTAAACTTCAGTCGAAATGATCAAAGGCACAAGAGGATATCAGACATGGATGTCGCCTGCCTGTAACTGATGTGTCATAACAGAATGAATTAAAAATAATTTGTTTAGAGACGGCTGCTTTTGCACTTTGTTAAAATACATGTTTTGTAGGTTTGAACAACATCATATATCTTGAGGGTGAATTTCTTGTGGTGACCACTAGATGGCAGGCATGTATTGAAATGAACAAATTTAACTTTCTTAGGCGGACATACCACTTGATATCTGCACTAAGGAGGCCGGTATATCATTTTCGGGTGTGTTTTTATTTAAAGTACACTTTATCGACTCAGGATGATTTTAATGACATAGTCAATAACAAACTAAATTGCCCTTGAAATTCTGGCGCAATACGTTTTTTAACCAGTCGTTTGTTTTAAGTTTCACTAATCGAAACAGAATTTCAGCAATGCCAGTCCATACTTGTCATACATTGATACCATACTTTACCGTATTTAACAGAAATTAACATTTTTGTGTAGTTCTAATCAACATAGTTGGGAGCACAGTGTAAATTCCCATGAAAACCTCAAATGGGATCCTCGCTGTCTTCACGGGTTGAGTACGGATAGAAACCGCATCTAAACACTGGTAGTAAATACTGTCATTCCGAGTTTTTATTTCTCATCCTTTAACTCAAACCAGACTTCATGCTGGAGGATAATGTACCTCAAATATGTCACGCTAAGAGGTCTTTATGTCCTTTGGCTGCTATTACTTGAAATCGCTGGAGATTGTGACTCGCCATTATCACTGGCAATCGAACGCACAACTTGTAAGTCACTGCGCTGACAGCAGTCGAGTCTTGTCAGGGAGTAGCACAGTTTTATGCTTTTTGACAGTAGGGGTCTGATATGGCTCTTCAGAGCGAAAACAAGTATGCTTCCAGTCTAGCCACTAGGCCATGTTTTCTATTCCACTCCTTTACAAAGCGCTAGGCCTCTACCTCTCCCACTCCCCGGTGGTCTCGCCGACCTGAAGCCGCCTTTTTACCGCCACTCGGCCTCACACACGCAGAGAGCACGACCCGGTGTTGTTTTTGCGCCGGGTCCCAAAAGGACTGCCCTGCTTGCGCGCTCTCTCTCTCTCTCTCTCTCTCTCTCTCATAGTACGTCCTCCCTCCCTGCCTCCCCCTTAACGGGCCTTTTCGCTCTTTGGAGAAACAATGATTTATGAATTGTAATATTTATCATAAAACAGTGCACTCACATGCTCGCAGCTACATGATTCATCTGTGGACTCTGTTGGGACAGCAGCGCACATGCATGCCAGTATGTCTGGGAAATGAGAAGGTGAGCGCTAGTGCCTGAGAGAGGAGAATTTGGTCCAAAAAGAGCGAAGGGGGAGCAAAAGTTCAATATGAGCCTCTTTTTTTTTTGCTCTCCTTCTCTCTCTCTTTCTCTCTTTTGCACTATGAATTTGATTGCGGTGGAAAGAAGTCAAAATAATGATAAAACAATTGCACAAGGGTAATACTTCTTTATTGCCCTGAGCTGATCTTGAAGAACTGGACAGTTAAGAGGATCCATTTATTTTCTTCACTGCCCACCCCCCACTCCCCACCCCTTCCTAATTTTGCTCTAGTAGTGCACTTAGGGCATTGAGCAAAGATGTGTTAAACACATCTTGTTTAAAACTTTGAAAGGGTGTGGTGTTCCAGTCCAAATGTTCACAATCTAGAGGGAAATTCAATCCTCCCACTTTGGAGTTTGTCCTTAAATTTAAGAAACACACGAATGGAATGCGAACGCGAGTTATTTTTCCTCCGATACTGCCCTGATCCCCCTTAAAACCTGTCGGTCTCGCAAAAGAAACCTTTCGAGTCGCTTCTAAACAAAGTGTTTGTCCCAAAAAGTGGACCAACTGCTGAGAAGCGGGTACGGGCGCCTGTCCCATTGGCTTTGGTGACTGATTGGCGCAGTTTGCGGCCAGAAGGAGTTAACATGCGTGGCTGAGGCCTGTTTGGAGCAGGAATGTCTTGTGGTTCCCAGTTCACTGCCACCACATTCAGTTGGCTCCCACTGAAGATATAATGGGTGAGAGATTTTTCCGTTGGAAACGGATGAAGAGGGGGAGGGAGACAACAGGGGAGAGAGGGAGAGGAGAGAGAGAGAGAAAGACAGTGGTAACAAGGGAGAGAGCAATAAGAGATGAACCAGCAAGAGATCAAACTGAATGAAAAGCAGAGATAGCAGAAGGGACAGTGACGTTAAAAACAAACAAAAAAAAAAAGCCAAAACCCCTGTTCAGTTGGGGAAAGCAAAAAGTAAGGGAATAAGAGAGTATGCTCAAGAGGAGAAGGGAAAGGAGAGAGAGAGGGAGGGAGGGAGGGAGGGAGGGAGGGGACAGGAGGAGCGGAGCGGAGGGAGCAGCGGCGGTGTGGGCGAGGGAGATGGAGAGGAGAGTGGCTGGCGTTTATGGATTGCAGATGTGGCGCTTTAGGCTTTTGGCAGGGGCCAACCGCGCCTCAGTCCCGCACCGGCTGGGTGGCACCAGGGTGAGAGGGAGGTCAGCGCACCGCAGCACACAGTCCATAAAACACCGTGAGAGAGGGAGGGAAAGACACACGAGTTTAAAAAACCACCACTCTCGGGACTGAAGAACTTGCACAATAAGACGAGAAAAAAAAAAAAAAAAACGGTTCACACAATACACAGACAAACCTTAAAAACAAAAGACTGAAGACACCTCTCAAGTCACTGGAATTGTTGAAATGCTGTCCTATTAAAAAAAAAAAAAAAGTAACCAGTGATATTCTAAATACATCAGATGTGTGTGGATGTATGTGCAATGTGATTGTCATTTCACACTCAAAGGAAAATGAACCTATGTTTGCTTCTGCCAGTTGTGCCCGTTTGCAATACTCTTGCGTAAGACTTAACAAGCAGAGCCCGCTGGGCTTTGAGAATACGACAGAAAAGAATCCTACATCACACAGCGCCGTTTTACCTTTTTTCATTTTCTTCTTTCAAATTTATCCTCCTCACGACAGCACTAACCAGTGCCCGGTAAAGTCCCCTCAGTAAAATCAAACATCTGTCTCTTTTACTCTGGTTCACCCCTCTCTCACCTTTCCAGTCACTCTCGCTATCTCTCTCCATCCCCTCTGTCTTTCTTCCCTTTTTTTCTCCCCCTCTTCCCCCTGGTCCTGACTCCCTGGTTCCTGGGGCCTGGCCAAGGCGTGTGTCCCTGGAGGAGCCAGCGAGGAGATGGAGAGAGAGAGAGAGAGAGAGAGAGAGAGAGAAAGAGGGGGCAGAGAGAGGGGCTGAGAGACAGGCTCCAAAACCACAGCTGCAACAGCAGCCCTGCCTTTCTCTTCCCCTTTCCCTACGTTAGGATCTGGCCTGGCACACTCCCCAGCGCTGCCATTAATCAGTGGATGAGGAGAGGGGTAGGTTTTGTGTGTGTGTGTGTGTGTGTGTGTGTGTGTGCGCGCACTGATAGAGAGCTGGCGGGGAACGGGGGTGGTGGTATGGAGACCAGGACCTCCCAACAAAGCTGAAGAGTTCACCCAGCGAGCGAAAAAGGGAGGGAGGGGAGGCGGACAGACAGAAAGCCGGCCTGGTGCACAGATTGTGACTTGTCAGAGAGACAGAGAGAGAGGGAGAGAGAGAGAGAGAGAGACATAGAGGAAGAGAGAAATACAGACAAACAGACCAGAGAAGTTGGACAAGCAGAGATAGAATGGGGGTGGGGGGTGAGTGAGAAAGAGAGAGAGAGAGAGAGAGGGCAGCGTAAACGAACCTGAGGTCCACTGAGGTTGATGAAGAGGAGTGATCCAAGATTCTGTCTATCATTGCATATAAACATGGAAAAAATCTCACAGTTCAATATAAACAGATGTAGGACGTGCACTTTTGTCTCATTAAGACAATGCCGTGAAAATAGTTGGTCATTACGAGAGCGTTTAATCCATTTCCCATATGCCATTCTTTCAGTCTCTTCTGCTCAAGGTTAACGGAACAACATCCTAATCAAACTAATCCAAATGCCTCAACAACCTCAGAGTACACAGACACTTTGGTTTTCCTCTGTTAATAAGCTCCAGTACCATCAGTGTTTAACTTTGGAGAATTGTACATGCTTAATCTTCTAAACGATTTTGAGGTATGAAGTCTTTCCTGCAAAAAACCTCGAGCTATCTGATTCTTTTTGGGACAGAGTGTTATAGAGTGTTGTAGCATTTTCTGCGTGTTTCTGTGTAATTACACCACAGAGGGTGAGCCCTCTAACGTAAACGCTGTAAATTAGAGACAGTGTGAAAGTGTGAAAGTATGTGACAGGTGATAAAGTAGAGTCATTAGACCCCTTAGACAGCACCAGGGACAGTTCTTAGAAGGAGAGCTGGTTCATACAAAGTCCAGGAGCGCTCTCCCTCTCTCCCTCTCTCTCTTTCTCTCTCCTCCTTCTCAGTCCCTCTCTCTCCCTGTGGCCTATAGACCTCCACTCCACCCTCTCCTCCTCTGATTATACAGGTGGGAGTAAAATATATATATATATATAAAAACTCTTCCTAAAGACTTCCAACCTGCTCCACACTCCAGACCAACCCCCTTACCCCCAGCGGGCCTCCCAGCATGCCGGTGTGCTTACATCACCGCACAAAGACCTGGCAGGCCAATCTCAAGACCCTGATCTATCCTTCCCCTTTTTTTGCTTTTTCTCTCTCTCTCTCTCTCCCTCCCTCTCTCTCTCTCTCTCTCTCTCTCTCTCTCTGTCTTTTTTGCCCCCCCCCCCCCCCGCTTCCTGCCCCCATGATGTCACGCGCCATATGGTTTTCAGCGAGAATCAAGCCGGAAAAGAGATTTAGTTGGTGGAGAGAGGAGAAAAGGAGGAGGTTTGGGTGGTGGTGGGGTGTTCGTAGGACACAGAAAACAAAGGCTGCTCTTCCCCTTGTGTGTGTGTGTGTGTGTGTGTGTGTGTGTGCGCGTGTGTGTGTGTGTGTGCGTGCGTGCATGCGTGTGCGCGCGTGTGTGGAGCTAATCAGGAAAGACCAGAGAGCAGAACCCACTCAGTGGACAACCATGTGGGATACACATGCCCGTCTCGCCTGGCTATTCTCACATGCTCAGACAGTGACAGGCCACCAAGGCTGGCTCTTCAACCCAGCAAAACAACACCAAGATACAGATCCCCCCCTGGCTTGGCTACCCACCGTGCCAGAGGAGGCCTCAGAGATACTGTACCAAGGAGGCAGCTACGTTTACTGAATCTGCCCTGTAACGATGCCAAACAAAACCCCTTGCCAACTTCAGTGGACATCTGGTAACAATCGAGAAATGCTTTGGAAAGGTATTTTGAGGAAGTTGCAAAACTTCCTGTGCTAAGATGAGCTGGGCAATGAATAGAGTGCAAACCCTTTTCCTTAGTACAAACAGCAAGTCATGATGTGCCCCCTCGTCCCGAGCCAACAAATCAATCTCTCGAACCTTTCTCCTTTGTCTTTCGTTTCCAGAGTGAACGACTTAAACTGCCAGTTTAAGATGAACCCTAAAATCTTACACTAAACACTCACAAAAAAAAAGAAAGAAAAGAACTCTGTGCATCCAAATGACCTCCTTTGCATGGCTATCCACTAAAGCTGTCTCGGAGCATCTCATTAAAGTGAATTAAGACTGGGCGTGTCAAAATGTTGGGCCCAGGACTCAATTTCTGGTGAGATGTTGGTTCTCTGGGGGGGTGTGTCTGGCATAGGGGGACGATGATCTCGCATGTGGTGATTTTGAGCGGTCATACCCACAAAGAAAGAGAAAGTGCCTATCATCACAACGGTATGGAGAAATGCAGAAAGGGCGAGAATGGGGGGGGGGGGGGCGGTGAAGGAAGGAGAAAAAGAGGGAGAGAGAAAGAGAGAGAGATTGGTTGTCCGGCTGATGGTTTGATGGGACAGTCAGGGGAACCATCTATTCCTTGTTCCCATGCTGTGCTGTCGTGACCTCAGGCCATCGGCCAGACAATAACACAGCAGTAATAAGTTGATTGGAATGCTGTTACTCACACTCGACACACAGCGAAAAGAGACACTCAGCCCCTCATCAAGTGGCATCTCTTACAGTCCCTTACAGAGTGTCAAAAAACTCCCTCTTCTGCCCCTAAATCACTTATAGCCTGCTTCTCTCTTTTGTGTGAAGACCGTGATCTACTGCAAAACAAAGTTAAACAAATGAACACACATATATGAAAACACACACAACCTCACACAGACACACATACTCGCACACGCACAGACACACAACCACACACAAATAAACAGAAAAGGCATGTTATTTGAGAGGCGACAGCCAACTGTTAATTGTCTGTAACAGTTTAGTTCTGCTGCGTTTCTCTTATCTCCGTCTCTGTAGTCCTGAGGGAAGTTTCTCCGTTCAGCTCGGCTCTGTGTTTTCTGTTTTGCGTTCCAACACGGCTCTCATTCACGTATTTGAATCATTGCTTACACCAGCAGTCCGGAGGTGTCTAAATGTTGGCAGTTCATTAACAGTTTGCCATTGCGCATAAGTCTTAAGCTAGATTATGTTAAATTGTGTTTTGACACGACTTAAAGTCCAGTGAAAGCCTCCAGAGACTGATTAATGCTTGAGATAAAGCACAGTTTGGCTGGAAATGCCGTTGAATTGAAGGAAAGGAACAGAAAAACCGAACACTTTGACTCTGACAATGCTTATGATATAGGTGCCACGATCCCTCTCGGCCACATTACTTAACTTTAATTTTTTTTTCTCCCTTTTTATGGTCCTAATTTTCTGTGGGTCACATAGATCAAAGAGAATAGTGTTGAGCTTGTGTGGAATATTTTGGCATTCGCTTGATCTATTGGGTTGGCCTTCTTTACGATCCTTTTTTTTTTTTTCAGAGGAGCCAATGGACTCAGAGGATTTTTTTTGTATTGTATTACAGAATCTTCCATTAAAAGTGAACTGAAAAACAACCAGGTGTCGGTTGGCCCGTTTATGTCCTTTGTATAGCTCTCCCTGCCTACCTCTGTGGAGGTTATCATTAGTTCATCAAGAGAAACTGGAAGTGAAAGACAATACCTCCACAGTCTTTTAAAGACAGACTCTTATGACTTTGACCACCATAATGACAAAGCAACATCTTGAACTTGGGTAATTTGCGGGGAGGGGGGGGGGGGGCCCTGGAATAGAAATTAATAATCAGATGTTAAAGTCATTCCAGAGGCCAAAGGCAGGCAACGACAAGAGAGGCAACCGGTCAGGTGAGTACCATTCTTAGTCATTCATTTCCTATCAGAGCAACAGCAAAACAACCACTGAGTCACAAAAACCAGTGTATACCCTGTCTTACTCTGCAATGCGCACTAACATGGTTGTTAATTAAGACGCATTAACAGTTGGAGTGTCTGTCTGTGTGTTACCAGGTAAATGAACTGACTGGTCCAACTGTGTTTTGGCCATAAATGCATTAAGAAAAAAGCTTTGGGCAGGTTGATGGGAATCACAGTCTAGTTGGCTTCAGCATGTATAACACATGAACCTATAGTGTCTGCGTGTTGAGTGTATAGATATCTCAATACTCACTGATATTTTGTTCGTGTTGAATTTTAGCCAAACCTGTAGGCCATTTTTCCCTTAAAATGCAGCAAGGTGATGGTAGTGTTGAATGTGCAGTGCATTCAAATTAAAAAACACAGAGAGAAATGCAAACGTGGTCATACCAACTTTTACACTTTTATTTAAAGAAAAAAAAACATACAAAGTGAAAACTTGTAACTGCCCTGAAAATAAGAAAGAGCAAAATGTGTCTTGCTTTCAGATGTAAAGCTCTCTATTTTGGTTTTTGAACTGTTTAAAAAAAAAGTCACGGATTCTGTGCAGTGTCTCTGGTTCGGTCATGTATATATAGACCATGATCCACTTTAAAGCCACACTTGAAGCTTAAAACAGAGCTATGGTTAAAAAAATTAAAACAAACCCATACGGAACACTTTCCTGTTTTATTGTTTTACCGACTCACGTAATTACGTAATTACATAATAACTACATTACTAAATGTTGAATGGTTTCTGCACGCACATGCAGTAATATTCTACTACATGGTAATAACCTTCCCATCTTCTAATTATGAGAGTTTAACAACTGAAATATATATTAATACAGTAGGAGTCGTGTATAAGAGTATTTAGATTGTGCGCTCCGTGTATATTACCCACCGTGTTTGTTATGGCCTGTTGGGTCAAAGATATATTGTGCTATAAATATTTCGTTGAAACTACATTTTCCAGAACATAGTCAACCATTGGGTGTCGCTGTACGCGCATTCAGCGAGGCAGCAGCTTGTCGTTGACCGGTTCCACAGAGATTTTGAGAAGTGTCGGATACAATGTTACACGTGCGGTCTAGAAGCGCGTAAGACGGAGAGAGAGCGTGAGAGAGAGGGGAGATAGTGGAAAAAAGAGAGATCGAAATCCCCAAAAGTTGGAAACCCTAAGAAAGACAAGTTCTGGAAAGGAATTTGGATGCACGTGGAAGTCTTTATGGGAGAATCCCGTGGAGAAAAATTCAACAACGGTCGGGACATCAGACATGAATCCGAGGTAGGTTGCCCGAGAGTAGAGAAAAGCAGTACGTTGCATTAATGGGCTATTTCCATCGCCACTGACTGATTAGGCTACCTGAGGCGACTTCAGGTGTGTTCACTCAGCGTATGCGTAGACTGCCTAACTGACTGTTATTGGTGCTTGTGTCTGACAGCTGGCGTATTTACACAGTTTACGTCAGGCTACTTACTCTTTTACGACTAGTTGCAGTGTCTCAGCTCTGACAGGCTTTGCAGCGTAAATAATAACGAACAGTTACGTCGCAGTAACTGACAAGATGCCACCACTGAGTAACCGCTGGGCCTATATATTTTTGTAAACAATGTCATTATACAGTTATGTCCATCCAAAGCCGTTAGGGTGTGGACTCGTGTCAGTTACGTTTAGGTTTGTTGTAAGTGAGACTGCTCTTTAGGTCATAACGAGTGACCTTAATCCAGTGACAGTTGACTACTCCAAAAGGTTTAGGACGAATCAAATAATACGGTTTTATTTCACGTTTATAAACTCATGCCACAATAAATTTAATGAAATATACACTGCATCTCCATAACTTCTCCGAATGTGATCTGTTTGGTTTACAGCGAGCAGACAGTTACGTGCAAGTACTATAGGCCTAATTTGTAGGTGTCCGAAAATTAATCTCGCAAATCTGACTGTAACAGGATGCTTCCTATCATAAAATTGTTAACTTTAAACACGTTTATTCAGGAGACACTTTGTTTCTTTGTATGCATTACCGTTTAAAGCATCAACACAACGTCAAACTGAAAATTCAACAAAGTGTTGTAATTCAACAGTTGATCAAAATATCTGCTAAAAAAAATCATTTTAAACTTTATTATTTAAATGAGGAATAACACGGAGTGTTATTTATCATGCATTTTCCTCCACACAAGTCTCTTGGTTTCTCTCTCTCTCTCTCTCTCTCTTTCTCTCTCTCTTTCTCTCTATAGAGAGATCCAAGTAAGCTGACTCTGCGTTATGACAGCTACAACTGTCCCTTATAATAACCCGTGTAAAGCGAGAAACAGGCCAAATGAGAGTGGAGACGGCCTACAATAAACAACTGGACTTCTTACTAAAAAAGACCAGAGATGACAGAGTGGTTGGGGAGATGTTGTTGCATGGCTGTTCAGGGCACATATAGTCTGTGTGTTTTGTGGAGAGAAAGAGCAAGAGCTCCATCACATTTATTCCGTTGCACTGTGCTGCAGACAACAGCAAAATTGCCTGTCCTAACGGTTCTCAGTGATATGCAAATAGACCCAGCGCTCAAGGTGAGGTTATGCTTTGCTACAAAAAGTTGCCAAGTAAGTGGTCTGCTGCCCTAATTTTGATTTTATTCGTCACAGGTTTTCGTTTGATCTATTTCCAGTCTAAATTGCCATAAGTTAGAAGAAGTGGCTAAATGTCACGTAAAAACTGAGTGCAGATTTTTGTTTCTATTTCTGTTTTATTGTTCCAAACTGGAACTGTTTCTTGTAACCGTAGTGATAGAGCGTTGAGATTTTGTTTCGAGACATCGCGATCAATCCTGCAAAAACTAGGGGTCGTGTGATATACAATATAACGACTGTCTCTTTAAGACCAAGCCGCGATGTGAAGTTCAAGCTGGGGTCACTGTAAGTTCCTGCCCTCGATTTTACCTTTTAGTTTTATTATAGACTGACATCACACGGGGCGCTAAAACGCTTGTGCCACATACAAGCCCATTATCATCTCCATGCGCGTTATTGCGTCGACGTAAAAATAACTAGGGAAATTACTAAAATAAAAATCGAAGGAAATTGATGCCGGTCTAAACACGTATTTTTTATAGGAGGAGTGAGAGAGCTTTCGGGGGCGAGAGAGATAGGGGGGAGAGAGAGAGAGAGAGAGAGAGAGCGAGAGAGAGAGAGGGGCGGGAGGGCAAGTAACAAGAAATCCACAGCAATTAATAATAAAAAGAGTTGGCAGTCTTGCTCGGAAAACTGGCATGGTTTTTGGAGGCTGGCAGTTCAAAGTTGAAACGTCAGATATGACTCCAAAAGACTGTTGAGATGATCATTACGGGAGAGTTAGATCGGATGGCAGAAGAGTTCGGGCATCCAGGTAACGTTTATACAGCAACGCTTCTTTCGTTGTACACATTCGTGGTACTATCAGATAATTTAGATAGACTACATGGGAAATAATGTTATCTTCACGATTACTCTAACAATAGCCTACTTATTTTTTTACGCAGTTCTGGAATATATCAAACCTCTTACAGAATAACAGCGCTAATGTTTTAGAAATATCCTGTTTATGTAGATAGGGCTTTAATTGTTCACGCTCGTGTTTATACACACATTTTTTTCAAATATATTACGTTTTGTTCAAGAGGTGTTTTGTTTTTTGACATGGTTGACTTTTCAAGAGCAAAACTTGAGTTTGCCATTCATGTCCTGTGAAATAGAACACTGGACCTCGTTAACGTTCTAATAAGGTAAGACAGTAATTGAATTACAGCAGTAGAAAGCGTTGTCAGTGGTTACTAATTTGAACGAGAAGCAGAACGAGAACATTGTATGTGCTCGGATTGTGTCTTTATAGTCGTGGTTAAAGCATTCTTTTTACATCCGCTGCTAACCCCTCGTCGTTGTCGGGGCACAACTTACATTAGACTTAATGAGTAATCCATGGTGTTTCACATGAGTGTGATTCGATGGGGAGGATGAAGAGAGAGATCCATGCTCCATAGTTTTCCATCGCCTCTCTATTTAACAAAAGATGAACACTATGCTAGTATAGTCAGTAGCTGGCACACTATTAAAATACAGTGGTATAATCTGACAACATTACTGCACGTTGCTTACATTGCTTGGTTGGTGCGTAAGAATTGACGGAGAGAGGTGCGTTCAGTCTGTGATAGGGACGCACCTAGACTCATGTGGGTCTTTGGTTTTTCAGAAATCAGAAAGTCGACTATGAGGCTGAGATGGGACCTGAGTTTTTTTAGTATTATTATCATCAAAACGTCTCTTCACATTAATTTAACTGTGCCTCATCGAAGGTGTCAGTGCACTGAGATATAATATGTAATCTTAAAAACTAAGAGATAGTTGGAGAAACTTTACCAAAAATGCCAAAAATAGATGGCAAGAGAATGATAAGACTGACATTCATTTATAAAAAAAAAAAACTTATGATCGCTTCTTAGTTGTTTAGTTATTAAAAATTCGTGGTTCCTGTAAAACATGTTTACTTTCTTTGTGGCAACAACGGAGCTGAATGCATAACAGCACAATCTCCGTATTTGTCTTTGCTTGCGACTGTATCAGTTGATAGGCTACCATGGAAATCTCGGAAGATTAAATATAAGGTGCTAAGGAAAAACTCTGATTTGCAGCCTGTAGGCTGTATAAGCATTGCTGATGATTTGAAACCTTACCTCTTCGCGGTCCATATTGAGAGGCCAGCGAGTGACTCCAAATGCAGGCAAGTATATATGTATGGTCATAAACCAGGATATAAGAATTATAAAACTATTTGCCTTATTATTCACAATTTATATGCACTCTTGCATTGGAGGCCTACGTCTCCGAACAAATGGCTTTTGATTAACTTTGTAACTAACAGTTAGGAATTAACGTGTTGGGATCGACAGAGCTCTCTCGACTGAGAGGCCGTGTAACGGGGCTGATAATCGTTTTCCTCCCGGCGGTATTTATGAATGAATATCCAGGGCTCTGAGCGCTGAGACTGGGAAAAGCCCCTCTCCTAGCTCTTCACAGACACTCGCCCACACTGCAAAAATCTTTCTCCGTTGACGAGATATTATGTGGTGCAGCAAATTGTGCAAAAGTAAGTGAAGTAGAAGTAAGTGAAAGAGGTGGAACGTGCCACATCCGTGCGCGGATTTTTTGTCGGGCTGTCAGTGTCTGGAAGTGGAAGGTAACACAAAGAGTACCACAAGTGTTCTGTCCTCACTCGTATATTTAAACAACTTCAATCGTCCGTATGATAGTCAACGAAGACAAAACCCCAGATTGTTGAACCTCAAGTGGTTTTGATTAAATAGGGTTTCATGCTCAGTCGCGGTTTTACATTCCATTCACAAAAATACTGGACTGAAGGGCTACTTGCGGAGCAGCCAAATCGACCATACAGACAACTCTCATCTTTGCATAACAGATTGTCCTGAAGCTTGTCTCTGCTTTATTAAAATTCAAAATAATTATTTTCATTAACGATTAATAACACATTAAAGATGTATTTCCGGCTAAACCATTTAGAGGAAAACAACACATAATTTCTTAAAGCATTACAGGGGTCCTGGAATACTTTCATAGGTTTTTATAAAGAACTTCGGTGCTTCGCTATTACTATTTGCAGTACTGAATATTTACCGCGTTAAGAGATGCACAATATTTCAGAAATCATTATATTGCTAACTATAATTTAATAAATTAACAATTTGTGTATATTTACTTATTTTTTCAGTAGACGTTGTGTATTGTCCCTCTTCAATGGTTTGCCAAAACAATTTCACTGACGATTTGTCAACAAATACAACGAATGGGCCTTAAACAACCATTCTGTACAGTATGTGAAGGAGCCGCAAAGGATCATAGTTTGACAGTGAATAAAACGAGGGGTTTTGCCACAAAATTCTTTAATGTAAGGAGTAAATCTGTAAGGGAGTATGCATTTGTGGTGAAAGATGACAGACAGGGCGGGGAGAGAGAGGAAGTCAAAGGGGTGTTCTTTAGAACAGAACCCCCCAGTTTAAACCCTGCCTCACCCTAAACCAGCAAAGTGACAACACAGACAAAACACAGGACTAATGAATACCAACCCCTCTAAAATATGACCCGGGGACCGTCTTAATACAAGTCCCCTTTTCTCATACCAAATATAGCAAATATTCAATCACACTCACATAACTTATGAATCACACAAACACCATTCACACACACACACACACACACACTCGCTCATGCAGGCGCACACACGCGCGTGTGGAGACATGCATAAATTAGAAAATTGGACGGGCCCAAGGTAACACTAATTTATACATTCGTCTGGTTATTAAGTTTTTTAATGGATAAATTAGAACTACACTGTGCTGAGAGTGCGTTGTTCTGGTTGTGGGAACATACGGGAATAGTCAAGAGAATCATTTCTTCCAAATCTAAATCTAAATCTATACCTTGAACTGAAACTTGGTTTAAGTTCTTTATATTTGCTCAACAATTTGTACAAGTTGTGAATGTTAAATGTTAATCTAAGAATTTATGTAGCCTACACACATGTCTGTATATATACCACAAAAAACAAACAAGCAAACAAAAAAATACCAAACACCATTCATCATACATGTCAAACACACCTCAAAGGGATAGCAATTGGACAAGCACTATTCTCAAACCTGGGATCTTACACGTCAGGACGAAAGTATTGCCGTAGCGCACTGTGGTACGTCACTATGAAAAACAGGCAAACTACATTGAGAAGTTTTTGTTGTAGTAGTCTGGAATGTACAGGTTCACGTAATCACCCGTTAAAGAGACATTTTCGCGTCTAGGACGACTCGACAAGAGGATATAACTGTTTATGCGTGATGTTCAAACAAAGGTTTTTAAAACATGATTTACTTCTGTTACCACTTCCTTTCTTGCTCTGCGCTTTGAGCTCATAACATAAAACGTACAGAGAGGAGCGGATGCATGTTTGCATTCATAGATGACATAACTGCGTAATAATGTTGGTTACCGGCTCGTTATTTCCCAAAATGTATCACATGTTAACATTATGACTTGATAAGCACATAGTTGTTCTAACGAAATTCTCTTAGCTCTTTACTGTTTATTGCTGTTTTTTTTCTCTTGGAGGTTAGACATAATTTTTGACTGTGAAGACAAAAATACATGCGAATGTAGATCACACATGTTGCTTTCTCTGTGTGCGAAGTATGCCCCCGACTCTCATGTGCTATGAAAAGAGAGATGCTTCGAAAATGACACTTAACCCGCAAATACACTTTAGGAGGTTAAGCATTCAAGTGTCCGTGGGCAGCAGGAGAGGCGATAAAAACGGAAAATGCTAAATGCTGTGGTGCATTCTAACAAAGAATATTCTGAGAAACGGGCAGGAGAGAGAGAGAGAGAGAGAGAGAGAGAGAGCGCACAGCTGGGGACAAATACAGTACGTCTCACTTGCTTAATTCTCTTTGTGACACTAAATTGACCTCTTGCGTTTTATGAAAAGGTGTTAATGTTTAATGATAACTTAAAATACTGGAATTGAACGTCAGCGCCATTAAAGGTATTTGTAAAAAGAAGCATTCATGATCAATAGATCAACAAATCACAAAGTAAAGATGAGCAAATTAGATCATAACCAAACACAGTCGTTAAAAAGTACAGATCAGTCTATCACATCTTGAATACGACTCTTATTTAAGGTTTAGCCTACCTCACAGCGAGAACTCTCTGCCTTGTGTCGGGTAATAGACATGCTTACAGGTGCACGAGAGAACTTTAGGAACTTCAAGATGCGAGAGTACATTCATAATGGCTATAGCACAATTTTCGTTAAAAAAAAAAAAAAGAAGAAGAAAAGAAAGAAGTAGAAGAAGAAAAAATGAAAAGTCCTACTTTTTAAATAATGGAAAGTTCATCGTTTAAAATTACTGCAGTAGGGTATGATAAGTCTTTACTCTGCTGCAAAAGAATCGCGATTTTGTCTGGGGGAAAATGGTTTCTTTTAACGGAAGGATTTATTGAAAGCAGCGATATCACATTGATTACTATTATATCCATGTATGGTGCCTTACAGTAAGTATGCTGTTTCACGGTATGCGAGCTGTCCAGCCCCTTCTGCAGGAAAGTGAGCGCTGTGTTTGAGTGCATGTTTGAGCTACAGATTGACTCTTTGAAGAGTAGAGCGACATCTTCCTCGTATCAGCTACAGAGATAAAAGACGGTAGCAAACTAGATCTCAATCAATTTTATGTCTTCGTTTACTCTATGTCGTGGAAAATTAAACGAGGTAGTTATTTTTAATTCGCTCTTCATGATGACTTTTGCAGCAGGAAAGCTGATAAAGAACTGAAAATCTACTGAATATATTGGGAGCACGAGCGAGTTTATGCCCTCCGTGTTCTTCGTATAAAGAGAGATGGGACACTTAAAGAGCATCTGTCAAAAAGAAAAACAACTTCACACACTTTTTTTCTTCGTGTTTATTCTGATATATGTTTCTATCTGCCATATGAAAGAGGTCACTTAATTTATCCTCGCACTGTTTGACAAATAAAAAAAAACGTTGTCATCCTACTCAAAGAATTTCTTTGGGAATATTTGCCTTCTGGTTGAGCTTTACACAATACCCCCCTGCCTGTATCCTTTGTTTTTCATAGGAGGCAAACACCGATACAACAAGAAACTAATTAATACAAAGCTTAGCAATGCTTTCTTATTCCTTTAAGCTTACGAGCAGATCTTACACACAGTGAAACAAAATGAAAGGAGGATGACCTGATATTGGGATCACTGTGACAGAACTGGGTGTATTTGTCAGCTTGTCTCCAATATGTGAAAACAAGCAGCTAAGGGGCTTTCATAAACTATCTTTCTCTTTTTTTCCAGTCTCCAGTGTTTGAACAGTACATCCTGTTTTTTTTGTTTTTTTTGCATGGTTTTATGATCTTTGTTTACCAGAAGACTCAGGCTGTTCAGTGCGCTTTAGGTTGAAACCTTTAAGTGTTTATGTACATTCAAGACTTACGAGAGGTGAATTTTAAAGGCATACCATCGATCACGCCATGCGATGATTCACAGTTAGAGGGCTGTTAGTTCCTTATTTGACTGGACGGTATGGAACTTGAATGTCTATCTTTTTATTGGACTTATTTTTGTCCCCGCAGGATTGTGCCTGCTGTTTGTCTTACTTTGTTTAAAACTCCACACACCACCTCTGGGAAGCTTTATCAGGAAGACAGGGCTATGAAAACACATTTTATACTGGGTATTTTTGCTCCGTGCACTCCACTGTAGCATTTGAACATGTGGAATTTCACTGTTAATAATGGCAAAACCATGGCATACACTGTCATGCAGAAATAGCTCACTTTTATTGAACTGTTCTGCCATGCACTGCATTGCGTCTGCATCTATCTGAAAAGAAGGAAAAAAGAAAGAAAGAAAAAGAACTCTGTCATCAGATAAGAAAGATAGAGAAGAGGAAGCATAGAGCTGTTTTTGTCCGTGAGATACAGATATACTTACTTCAGCGTTTTTTTTGTTTTTTTTTTCTCCAATGATTCAATGCAAGCAATTAAAACTATTTTCTGGAAGAAATCTTTCTGGGGCACATATTTTATGTCTCACTTTCGATTTTATGGACCAAAATGTGGTCAAATATTTAAGCATAGGAAACAAAGGTGCAAAGTGATAGTGTTCTGTGTAATCACAACACAAAGCATGATGGTCTTCATGAAAGCGTGTGACCTAATTTGACTTGTTCAGCTCGTGTTAATCCAATGGCTGTTACAATGTTATAGTGTGTGTTACCATAGAGACAGTGTCTGACATTTCTGTATCATTTCAGGTGGTGGACTGAAGACGATGCTGGATGCCATGGAAGTCCCAGGTCATGCTAGGCACCTTCTTTTACAATTGAACACGCAACGTACCAAGGGCTTCTTGTGTGATGTCATCATCGTGGTGCAAAATGCTCTGTTCCGAGCTCACAAGAACATTCTGGCGGCCAGCAGCCTATACCTTAAGTCCCTCGTCGTCCACGACAACCTCATCAACTTGGACCATGAGATGGTGAGTCCCGGTGTTTTTCGGGTCATCCTAGATTACATATACACAGGACGGCTGAGTGATGGAGACCCAGCGTCTCCCTCAGAGCCAAATATAGGAGCAGTGCTGGCGGCTGCAAGCTACCTCCAACTGCTGGACTTGGTGGCTCTCTGTAAGAAAAAGCTGAAGGGGAAAGCAAAGTACCTCCTTCGGCCCACGCCGGGCTTTTTGCCATACAGTAATATGACTCCCGGCAGTGTGGGAGGAGGAAGACATCGAGTTCCCACCCCTGTCATCCAGCCCTGCTATCCTGGTGGGGTTGTGAGCAGCCACACACCTTGTGCCCCTCCCATAGAGGATTTACCCCCACACCCACTGGCCCCTCATGGAGGAGAGCTGTATGCGCCCTCCTTCATTCAGGGCCCTCAGGAGTACCCCTCCACCCCAGCGCCTTTGCCTCCCCCGTCGGGCATGCGCCTTCCCACCGCCGACCGAAACTACTCTCCCCTCGGCCTGGATCTGTCGAAGAAAAGCCCCGGTCCCAAATCCCAACACCCACCTTCTCATTCCCACCTGAGTCACACACACCAGCAGGATGAGGAGGTTGAAAGCGAGCTGAGTAACCGCGGAAGTCCGCGGCAGGGCGCCAACGGAGGCCCTGACAAGATGGAGAATACTCATCACGTGGGTCCCCACACTCCACACTCTTATCCCCATCTCAGCCAGCCACTCACACCACATCACCCCCACCTGCACCACTCCAGATCCCAGAGCCAGGAGAACTTCCCTTGCCCGCCAAGCCCTGAGGCCACAGGGGAGCAAAGAGATCACATGAGTGACGGATCAGTGTGCCGTTGGGTGAAAGACGAGCCTCGCTCCTACAATGCTGAAGACGAGGAGGACGAGGAGGAAGAAGAGGATGACATAGGAGTGGGAGATCGGGACAAAGGCACCCGACAGCATCTCAATCACCAGAAGACCAGTGAGGAGAAGCTGAGTGAGGGAGGCTATGGCCGGGGCGTGGCCTGCGACGGGGAAGACGAGAATGGGACAGCCAGTGAGGAATCAGTCAGCAGTGAGGGCCGGCCTTCTCCCCCGGGTACCGTGGGCAGATATCACATTCCTTATGACATAACGTGCCCTGAGAGTTTTGGGGACAACCTGTATGTTTGTATTCCTTGTGACAAGGGTTTCCCCAGCTCGGAGCAGCTAAATGCCCACGTGGAAACCCACACAGAGGAGGAGCTCAACCCGGGTTCAGAGATGGAGAACAATAGCAGCAACAGCACCACGTGCAAAGCCAACAGTGTCAATGGACCCACCAGCCTGAATGCCAACAGTAACCACCCACAGAGCCTCCACACCATGGGCATGGGCGAGATGATCCGGCCGTACCGCTGCTCCTCTTGCGAAAAGTCCTATAAGGACCCGGCCACGCTGCGACAGCATGAAAAGACGCACTGGCTGACACGGCCGTACCCATGCAGCATCTGCGGCAAGAAGTTCACGCAGCGTGGCACCATGACGCGTCACATGCGCAGCCACCTGGGCCTTAAGCCCTTCGCCTGTGATGCTTGCGGCATGAGATTCACGCGCCAGTACCGTCTCACCGAGCACATGCGGATCCACTCGGGTGAGAAACCTTACGAGTGCCAGGTGTGCGGGGGTAAGTTTGCCCAGCAGCGGAACCTCATCAGCCACATGAAGATGCACAGTGGCGGGGGCGCAGGCGGAGGGCTCACCGCAGATGGCAAGCTGAAGATGGACTTCTCTGAGGGCATCTACCCGCTGAGTAAGTACGCCGCGGAGCACCTTGGTCTGAAGCAAGAGAAGGCCTCGGAACTCCTGGCCCAGGCTTCGCAGCACCTGCTGGCCGACCCCAAGGCCATAGAAAGCCTGTACCCGTTGTCCAAACTTGCGGCTGAGCATCTGGGCCTCACGCATGAGAAAATGAACGTCTTGAGCCAATCCCTGCCGCCACCTTCACAGCCTCTGCCTCCCGAGACCCGCACCATAGAGCGTTACTCTCCCAGTTAGAGAGAGATGGGACCAGCACCCACCCACAGCTGCCAAAGTCAAGTCTGAACTAGCATAGCTAGGACACCTCACTGTTCACCATCCACAGTATTTCAACTTCACTCACCTCAGCTCCAAATGAACCTACACCTCATATAGAGGGGGCCAGACTGCTGGTCCAAGAAACATGCACACAAACTGTGTTGACTTTTTAAAAGTGCCTTTCTTTGTGCAGCACATGCATTTTTTTTTAAATTACTTTCCTAAAAGGAGAACTACTTTATTTATAATCTATCTCAGCCATGGACACATACTTCACAACAGTGCAGTATTTATGTAAAAAAAAAAAAGCAAAAAACAAAAACAACTTCTTTTTTTATTAACCCACCGAGCCAAAAAAAAAAAAAAAAAGAAAAAAAAGAGAAAGAAAAAAGAAGCAAATTGAAAACCAAAAAGAGATAGATTTTATTTATTTTTTGGTTTTGTTTTTGATTTGTTTTTGTTTGTTTGTTAGAATAAGCCAAAGAAAAAAAATGTCAAAATGTTGCATTCAAGTGTTGCAATCATAGCCTAAACCTGTGTAGTGCATATTGTGAGTGTATATACAATGAGGAAAAAAAGCACATATGAGTTATATTCAGGGCTTCTGTCCAGGATGGAGAGGGAAAGCTGGACAAAATAAAAAAGCCAAACCTTTTGGGATCTTACAAAAAAAAAAAAAAAAATTGGAAGACTATTTCAGACTCTTTTTTTTTTGGACTTCTGGATTTCTCCTGTATACCACTCTCCAGCTTTGTTCATTGGCCCAGCCTCTTCCAGACAAAAGGGAGCAACTAACTGAAGACAGTGTTTGTTCCAGCACTTAGGTAATGTGATCTAATCTTCATTTTTTTATGCACTTGTGTACTAATGCCCTCTCATTTGGTATGTGAAATTATTTTCATGCTGTTATTTTTTAAACAATGACTTGCCTTGGCCTTTCAAGCACTTTTTTCTGAAAAATCCAAATTTTTTTCTTTCTTTCTTTCTGTATTTCATTTTTTAACCCCTTAAACCTATGATTTGACTGGGAATCATGTGCCTTCAAGTTGTTTTATTTTTTTCATGTAACAAGTACAAACCCTGTGCTCTCACAACTGGGATATTGCTATGCATATTCTGTTCATGACATACCAGCACTGGTCTGCACTGTTTGATACATCTGGTGAGATACACCAAGCCTGGGTGTTGCCTGTCAAAGTGTGTGTTATTTGTAATGAAAGTTACAGCCTTAATGTTCCCCGGCAGGACACACTGAACCCATCTGAGAGGGTACTGTCTGCTGACACACTGCACACATGAGCACACAGGAACATCTTTCTTGATTAAAACAATTACTGTTCCATGCACTCCAGCGCATGTGGTATTAGAGTCTCCACAAAGCAAAAAAAAAAGAAAAAAAAAACCCACAACACCTCCCCTTCCCCCCCAACCCCTAAGTTTGATAAATGATTGATTTGAGAGGATCCCTGCGAGCTGACCTCAAAGCTTCCCCATTCTGACCTCTCGTCTGAGAGAGCTTCCTATGTTGCCTGTTTTCAGCTCTCGTTCTCACTCTGGGTAAGTGGGAATGCTCAACCCCAGCAGTTAACTGATACCCCTCAGCGTATACACTTTAAAAGCCGCTAATGTGACAGCCATCTGAGCAGGAGAAGGAGGGCTCTCTCTCTCTCTCTCTCTCTCTCTCTCTCTCTCTCTCTCTCTCTGACACTGTGAACGTGAGCGAGTTGAGCTCCAGCGTGCTCCAGCTGGTGCATTTGGACTAAGCCCTGTGAAATCTCCTTCTCTCCCCCCAGACAATTTGCGCTGTCTGTGCGACTGATCCTGAATTTCATGCCCCCTGATAGCTTCTTGTGATCGGCTCGTGGCTTGGATGAAAACTCCACCCCCCACCCCCCCAACCACTGACCCTGCCACCCCTCCTCTACTGGCCTAACTGTCCTTAAGCTACGAGTAGTTCCCCAATTTTTTTCCCACTAAACTTAAAATTTAAAGTTTAAATGTGTCCAGTTCTGAACAGTCATCAGTGCATCATATGTCATGTTTCCATATGCCATCATCTGGAAGGACCAGTAACAAAGGCAAAATTTATTGACATTTATCATTTTCATATTTATTTTTTTTTGTCATTTCTAAAGCTACTTGCAGATCTATAAGTCAATTTTTTGCAATAGAATATGACACCCTTACAGTCTTGTGTGCGTATTCCATGTTTTCCTCTTCCCTCGTATTGGATGTCAAAAGAGAGGAGGAGTTTGTTGACCACTAATAACCACTCTTACAACCTCAATAGGTGAATGTGAAGATTGATGCCATAAATGCACTGTGATAGAATTAATGAATCTTAAAGCTTTAGATTTCAGAGATATTCAAGTTTTTGTAAAATTAGAGTGTGGGAGGCAACTGCAATAAAATGCCTTATTTGATAATTATCTTTTCTTTTTTTAAAATTCAGTAGCGTGTCCACTTATCTAGATTATTTTCTGTAGCTTTCACATCTGAATTATTTTTAAAAACAAGCAAAGTGAAAATGGCGCTTACCTCAGGACTGAACCCGTCTCAGCACGGGGACTCAAAAGTTTAAGCAGCAAAGGGCGGGTTTTTACAAACACACACACACACAAATCCAATACATGAGCACATTGCTTTTGAAGGGATGTGTGTCCTTTTTTTTTAAACCTGTGGTTCAATCATGAATTTTGAAAATATGCTCAAGTTGTTTAGTTTGTTGTTGTATGTTATATTTGCTTTTTTGTTTTGTTTTGTTTTGTTTTGTTTTGAATTTGTTTTGCTTTGTTTTGTTTTTAAATCCGAGTATGCATTTTTCTTCCTCTTTTTCTTTCTTTCTTTCTTTTTTTTTTTTTTTTTTTTACATTTTTTTTCTTTCCTAATGTTTTCTCAGTGGTAATCTGCTCACTAAGATTACTATACTAAATGAAAATGATTGATTAAACCGAATTAATAAATATCTTCACCAAATGCCTCTCTCTGCACCGCCCATAGACTACCCTGACTTGTATTACACAGCTCTAGTCTCACAAATCTAGCCCTTGAGCAATGCCAAAACTCACATCATTCAGTGTTAATGTTATTCTGTGCATAAAATCTTATGTGTTTATCAATATTCTCCAGAAATGGTAAACAACTGGATTCAGCTGGTAAGGGGGAAGCATAGTTTTGAGTTGATTGACCCATTTGTTCAAGGGAGGGGCTAAGAAAACTTCGGATGACCCCTTGGCTGTAGAGTCAGACCGGTCTCCCAGGACAGCTTTGTATACATAGGATATTAAACCACACACATGAAACCAGCTTGTTTGGGACTTAGGCAGATGCCTCTGTTTTCCAACACCCTGAAGTGGACAACAGAGATCCAGAAATCCCTCCCAAGTTAATTTTGAGAGGGAAAAAAAAAAAAAAAAAAGAACAGATGAAAACAGTCTGGGCACAGCGGTTTGTTTGTATCCAAAAAGAATGCAGAGCTTAGACGGAACACAAATTTACTGACTTGAATCTCAGAACATTATTACAGCTATCCTAACAGCGAGAGTTGTGACCACAGCCGTATTAGTATCCGCTGAGAAGGAGGGACAAGCTGTTTGAAGTGGATTTTAGTGGTGGGAATATAAATCTCACACTCTTCTTTCTCCACCATTTATTAATTCGCACGGATCAAAAATCTGTCTCCTTTTTTCCTCCTTTCTGTCTGAGAAAACAAGAGAGAGAGAGAGAGGGAAAAGAAAAGGACAAAACAATCTTTCCATACGTGTTCCAAATGCGTAGAGAGTGAGTGATATTCACTGCTGTGTTGGGGAGGACAGTGAAGTTGTTTAGAATGTAAGAAGACTTCCATGAGAGATGCTTTATTACGGGTGAGGACGAGGTGTTTAGTCGCGTTTGTGTGCAGAAGAGCAGTTTTCGAGACGATGGAAGCGTATCTGTTAACGCACGTTTTAACGACTGACGACCGCTGCTCGTGAGGGAGTGAGGTTGAACAGGGGAAGTGAACCTTTGGCTCAGTAGTAGCAACGAGCAGGATGCGTGATGTGTTTCTGCTCAAAGCCAGATAGGCAGATGGAGATAGAGAAAGAGAGAGAGAGAGAGATAAAGAGAGAGAGAGAAAGAGAAAGCATCAGCGTAGCTGGTGGACTGGAGCCATTGTTTGACTATGGTAGAGTAGTCTAGCCTTAACATCTCTACATTCAGAAAAAAAAAAGTTTGGGATCTGTTTTTTAGCGTCCTCACTAATCCTGTTGTTTTTTTGGAAGAGGTATTGTTTGATAAGTTACTCTGATACTCTGATCCTATAACCCCCTTTTTTTAAGACCCTCCCCCTGACTCAGAAGTGGCCAAGCAAAGACATGCAAAACTGCAGAGACGCACCAAAGTGTGTGGAACAATGTTGCGTATCGACCTTGTTTTGTTGTTCTACCAAAGTGGAAGATGACACTTAGGTCAAACCAGAGACCAAAGCAAATCCAAAGATTCAAAATTTACATGAGTGGAGTGTTCTCATTGGATATTTTACCAGACAAATCAGAATAATATCCAATAAGATTCTAATATTATTTAACTCAACTGCATTTTGATTTTATACTGACAGTTGAGATAGAAGTGTAACCATTGTGACTCTAAAACATAATGTCAGTTTCATCAGATTGTGGAAAGCTGTTAGATTCATCCAAAACGATGCAATGATGCTGGCTCAAAATTGCACGTGACTAAAGATAATCTTATCTCATTTGAAACTAAAAAATTCTTAGAAGTGTTTCATCCTGCACTGAATATCAAAACCACTCTTCCCTCCAGTGGTTGGTGCAATTTTGAGTGGGTGATAACGTCGTCTCTGCTTCTAATTACTTAGAAATCTTTTACCACAAAAAAAAAAAACCTGGCTACCCATGTTACCCGGGTTTTTTTTATTAGTATTTAAGTCAAGTTTTTAACGAGATTGTTTATTAAGCGAGCCATTTGAGAGAGCAGTAAGCCATGACTGTGTAATGTCTGCGGTTTCGGGATTGCACCTGTCCGTTTGTCTTCATTTCCCACAGCTCAGCAGGGCGAAAGAGAGCCACAAAGACAGAGAGAGGGAGAGAAAAAGAGAAGGAGAGAGAGAGAGAGAGAGAGAGAAAGAGAGGGAGAGCTTTGACACATTCGAGGTTCTTTATCACATCCATCTGTGCATTGACTCATAAAAAAAAAAAGGGGGCACTTTTCTGGAGAAATCACTGAATCATAGTTCACTTCGCACCACTCCCTGTGTCTTTTCCCTGCACTCATTCTCTCTCTCTCTCTCTCCCCCCTACTCAAACACCCTGTTGGTTTCTCACTGCCCATCCTTGCTTCCCTTGTTCCCTCTTCCCTCTGACATTCTAACTACTGAGGAGCTTTACCATCTCTTCAAGTTACATACTGATCTCTCTACCCAGTTCTCCTTATACCATCACGCCATCTCTCTCTCTCTCTCTCTCTCTCTCAGCCTGACCTGTGGGACAGTCCTCCAGCCCACACCCGCATCCTCTGATGAAGTGGTGTCCAGCTGTTTTTCATGCTGTAGAAGACAGTTGTCTAAATGTTTATGTGAAGAACTACTTTCTTTCCCTTCACGCCCCGATCAAGTTCCACAGTGAACTTTTGTGGAGTGTACCAATAATCTCGGAGGGCAAGACCGACTAAACAAACAAACGACGAGCCTGCAATTTGACTTCATAACTGCAAAAATATATTGAAAGTAAAGATAAAAGAAGGCAGTTGTTGTTGGTGTTGGTGGGGGGGGGGGGGTATGTGAGGGGGAGGATATGCTTTAGGGAACATCCTAAGGAGAAATGAATTGAAGAGAAAGCTGTCAGTTAGATGCCAGTGAAGCAAACATGTGCAAGAGTGTTGCACCATATCACCTCATTCACCCACTGAGTAAGCCAATTCTCTGATGCTTTGGTGGGAAGAACAAGAGAACAAACCACCCTGCCAATATCAGAGCACCACCAAAAGAAAAAAAGAAAAAAAGAAAAAAAATTGAACAGGAAAATAGATTTATGTGCTTGCTTTCTCTGGTTTCTTCATCGTTTTCAGCAAATTCCTGTTTAAGTCATAAAAACGTTTTTTAGTATTGACGCTACGGTGGCTTCTCTTGTTTGTTGTCTGTTTTGGGTCTGACTTAGTTTGTGTTAAAGACGGTAAAAGCTGAAGTTCTGTTGAAAAGCTTTTTCATTTTTGTGTGTGTGTGTGTGTGTGTGTTTTTTTCCGTCATGGCACTGAGAACCGAGTGGGTTTTCATTTCCACTGAACAGGCCCCACGGTGCCCTGAGCGTCCATATCATTTTACCGAACTCTTGAATCATCACCTCATCTTCCCATGACAGACACAGGCTCTCTTTGTGCTACGATTGCCTGTTACTTCTTAAGAGTG
Source organism: Chanos chanos (assembly GCF_902362185.1). Taxonomy (NCBI): domain Eukaryota; kingdom Metazoa; phylum Chordata; class Actinopteri; order Gonorynchiformes; family Chanidae; genus Chanos; species Chanos chanos. Next base: position 18,040,345 of record NC_044500.1, on the reverse strand, counting down.
TTTGGCTTGGAATGTACAAACTGCTGTCCCCCCTTCTACAAGCTGTGAAAACGCAGTCAGACCAAATAACCCGGCAGACAGGAAAAAACGTCGGGGAAAAAACACATGTTGTACGACATTGTCAGTGGCTCAAATTAATCTTAGTTTTTGGGTTTTTTTTTTTTTTTTGAGATTTTGGTACTTGCTGTAAGCATAGATGCACTGTAATTCTTGTGGGGACAAGTAGTCAGAGAGAGAGAGAGAGAGAGAGAGAGAGAGAGAGAGAGAGAGAGAGAGAGAGAGAGAAAACTTAACGCAGCGAAAGTGGCAGAGTACAAGTGCTTGATTTTTATCACAGTGCTGATAGTCATGCATGGTCACACACAAACACGCATGCACACTGCAGGCGTGCACACACACACACACACACACACACACACACACACACACACACACACACACACACAGCTGGGTGGCAGACGGCCCCCATCCAGTGCTCCCCGATCTACATTAGGTCAGATTTAATTAGCTTGCCCTGCTCCTTTTGGAGTGTCTCTTCTGGTTTAAAAACTCATTAGTAAAACACGCGCAGTTGTTCTGACAAGATGAAGCAAAAAAAAGAGAAAAAAGAAAAAGAAAAAAAAGGCTGCCAGAGTGGTCACTGAGTTGGTTTGAGTGTTCAAACACGCACGTACGCGGACGCGCATGCGGACACACACACACGCACACACACACACACACACACACACACACACACACAGACAGACACACACACACACACACACACATTCTAATAAGAGCATGGATGTTGAGGGATCGTGGGAATTTGTAATGTGTATATGGATAAAAACAGATAAGGAAGAACGAAGCTTGTATAGTGTCAAGCCACATACCAAAGAAGAGCGTTGGCATATAAGCGTTGACACAGCTGTGTGAAACAGGTCAATAAGGAGGCTCAAAGCTTACACAGTCTGCTTAGTTTACTCTTAAACATTCTCTGCACCATTTAGCCAAGTACTAAACCAGCGTTTCTAATGAATTTTTTATGGTTATTGCCATAAATTTTTTTCTAAATTTATTTCAGCTATAACACAAATTAATACATCACCTTCAAGTGCTTTCTCTCGAGATTAAAATAATTGTAATAACAAAACAAGCAATATAGATAAAAAAAAAACCAAGCAGTATTTTTCTACAATACATTGTCAATAATGTTTTTTTCCCATTTTTAAAAGTTGCTTTTAGTGAAATGAATGTATTTATTGCATGTTAAGTGTTTTATATGATTTTTTTGTATAAATTTCATTGTGGGGTATTAAATTTTTTTTTTTGGGATCCTGATTGTTTTGTTGGTTGGATTAGGCTTTTAATTGTTTTAAAAGCTGTTGTGAAAAAAGTCATGTTTTTTTTATATCTATATTCTAAATGAACTTGGCAGTAAAATGACTTGCATAAAGATTGCTACAACCCAGAGTCCTAAGTCTGTTTCTCTTTCTTTCTTTCTTTCTTTCTTTTTTTTAAAAAATATTTTATCCAGAGTCGGCCGAATAGCGTGTAATAAAAACAGGGTATACAAGCCCCAGTAGTACAGGGACTAAAAAAGAAGAGAAGAAAAGAGAGACACTTTGGAGACTATAAACTTTCTATATGTAGGTGAAGGCTGAGGCATTTGAAGGAAAACTTATGGTTGTGTGTTCTCTGTGTTCTCTGGCTGAGGCTTAAGGCAGAGCAGGAAATTATTCAGTGAATCTCATACATTACAAAAGGTCCACATGAAACACAAACCCAATCAATTACTCTGTCAGCACTAACCTGACACGGACACATCCATACTAATCACATACTGCCAACACATACACACACACGTACACACACACACACATACACATGTACACATATCCATACACAAACACACACATATACATACGTGTGTATATATACGTATACATATACACACACACACACACACACACACACACACACACATATATATATATATATATATATATATATATATATATATATGGAGACATATATATGGAGACAGACACACACACACACACACACACACACACAGAGACATACACATACACACACGCACGCATTTCCTGATTAATTATTCAAGAGTGCGTTTGAAATATTTCATGAGAGTTTTAGAAGTGTTCATGTTCTAGAGAATGCCACGTGTTGCTTCATTGAAATGAGCACAAGCTCCAGCTCTCCGAGCTGTAATGAAGTCATAAAAAGTTTATAAAAACAAGTAGGAGCAGACTGCACTAGAAGGAGGAGGACAGATCACTGGAGATTCAGCAGCGCAGTGGATCAGTACAGAATGATTACTCCTCAAGTTGGAGACTGAAACCGTGTCTGTTTTAAGTCTCTAGCCAAACCTTACACTAACAAGGCACACAGATGTTTGGAAAATCACTACTACTGATAATAGACGTTTTTTTTTTTTTTCATTTACTTTTCTTTCTTTCTTTTTTTTTTTTTTTTTTTAACGACCAGTTTTACATACTGTGATTGTGTCCAGATACTTTACAAAACACACAAATTAAGAATATTTATTAAAAAATTCTGTTAGCCATCAGAAGGGGACACATAAAAGAAGGTTTCAAAATTTTAATAAGGAAAAAAAAAGCAGATGTATTGTAAACACACTGTAGGCGAAGATAAAGGGGGAGAAAGCTGAGTGTCTGGTTCTTTTTGGCTCCAGAGATGACCCGATGAAGAAAAAAGACAACCAGAAAACCACAGATTTGGAATTCTGCAGCAGAATATTGCTAATTTGCTAGTCAATTTCGAATGAAACAAGTTAGCTAAAATACAGTCCTGGCATTGAATAAGATAGGAAATAAACACAAAAACAAGACAAATGAACAACCATTAAACAACAAGACGAGCTTGTAATGTGGCCTGGGTTTTAAAGGGTTTAAATTTATAGGAAAATTCCACTAGAGAGGCAAATGTGATCAAAACACAAGTTAATGAGTGAGTTTGTCTTGTGTGTCACCCGTGAGTTTCTGGTCTTCAGTGGAGTTAACAGTGGCAGTACTGGACGTGGAGATGAAAAAGGTCATTCCATGTGGTACTGGGCTCCATCACTGAAGTGTGTGCCTAGGCAGGATTCTTTTAAAAAGTCACAAACAAACAGGAGACGTCTGGTCATCTGCCCACCCTGCCACTGGGTGTCGACCGCCAATCAAATGCCAGAGGTCTGGGGTATCTGGTGTCGGGCAACTGGCGATGCCCTGGCCAAAGGAGCTAATGTCAGAGGGCACAGACTCCGGGTGTGTGTGTACCCCCTGCCATGCCTCAACACAGTCAGCATGGGCACGGGAGAGCTCAGAGCTCGGTCACACACACACACACACACACACACGTATGTGCGTATGCATGCCTCAACACAGTCAGCATGGGCACGGGAGAGCTCAGAGCTCAGTCACACACACACACACACACACACACGTATGCATGCATGTGTGTGTGTGTACACAAGTGTGTGTATGCACGATGCTTGCGAATGTGTGTGTGTTTGTGCATACGTGTGTGTGTGTGTGTGTGTGTGTGTGTATGTGTGTGTGTGAGTGTGTTGGGGGGGGTCCCAGTGGGGCCACCAGTGGGAGTGTCAAAGGGGGGTTGGCAGTATTTTCTCATGAGCTCAATTCATCCACATTTATAACAATATCTGAACAAAGCACCACGCCGCAAATGAATTGAAGCTGGAGATGATCAGTGAGTTGAGTGCTGACACCAGTAATGAGAAAGCAACCCAATCCCTACCCTCCTTTCTCTGGCTCTCCCTCTGTCACAGGACCCAGTGAGGGAGAGGCAACTGGAACCAGCACTCTGGAAACATCATGCCCAACTCCTTTTAGTGAACTCTTCATTAATTTTCCTAACAGTTTCCCTTCTATGTAGCTCTCTCTCTCTCGCTCTCTCTCGCTCTGTTTCAGTGCAGTCACTTTGTTTTCATTTAATAATCCCAAACTATTCACAAGTAATATGTTATGGCTGATCCCGCTTTAGGCCAGCAGGACTGAGGCTGTAACGTGTGCAGTTGGGGACCCCTAAGTCCAAACCCGTCAGAGAGAGTGAGGGATGGGGAGAGAAAGAAGTGAGATCAGGTGTTGTGTTTGAGAGAGAGAGGGAGCGAGCGAGAGAGAGAGAGAGAGCAGTACGTGTTTGTGTAAGGACAGGCAGTGACAGGAAACCTGAATGGTTACGACGCACTGAGACAGAAACTGTGGGCTGCCACAGGTCCCTACAGCTGCAATGACATGATGCCATGATGAGGTTATGAAATCACACTTAACAGCCTTTGGCACTGGCCTGGGTTTGATGCTGGTTGTCGTTGAACGTTGAATATTAGAACCTGTTAGGTCTGTGAAGAAAGCAGTTCAGTGTTTTGTTGAGGGATTTCAAATGTTTTATTTAAAAAGTCATGATGAGCACACCAAAGTTTGTGCTATGATAAAACTTCATGCCAGAGAGGCATAATGAGCATGTGAGCCGAATGTGTGAGTGTGTGTGTGTGTGTGTGTGTGTATACCTGTTTCTGCTAACTTAGGAGGACATTTTACTGAATGTACACTACTCTATTGGGAACGCCTTGTCAAACTGGAATCAAAACCATAGTCCCCACTAGTCAAGAAACATTGCCGAGGTGCTTTTTTTAATGATGGATATTTCTGCTATAGGTCAAATTAAAAGTGTGAAAATGTTTTTTGGTTAGACTATAGGGTTAACGTTAAGTTGTTATTCTTTACCGTGTGTGGAGTGTAATGTGTGTGTGCACGTTAGTGTGTGTGTATGTGTGTGTGAGAATGGTGTTAGAAAGAGTTAGGGTGTGAATATGAACAAGGTGCCACTTCCTGCCCTAGAATGGAAAGTGGTGTGTGTGGGTACCTGTCCTGACAGAACCACCCATCCTGTATAACATACACAACAGCCATGTGGCGTCAGAACAGCCAAGTATGAGGAGGCACGACTCCACCACACACACACACACACACACAAACACACACACACACACACACACACACACACACACACACACACACACACACACAAACTTTTGATGTAAAGTTCCAATAGTCTGAAATGCAGGCAATGTTTCTGGACCTGCATACAAATGAATGAACCTCCACCACACACAGACACACACACACACATACATACACACAGAGGTAGGTTAGTGTGGGGAAGAGTGAATGAATAAGTACTAGGGTTTATGCTGGAAGCAGTGTTGCAGTACAGAGAAAGGAAAGATTAATGTGTACAACTGAGCCTTCTCAGCAGCCAGGAGCAGCAGTGTGTACAAGCCTGGGCTAAAAGAGGAGGCCTAAGGCCAGTGGAGCCTGGGGAAGCCCTGTCTGGTCGTGTAAATGCACACACGCATGCACGCACGCACACACACACACACACACACACACACACAAACACATATACACACACATAAAGAGACGAGGAGAGAGAGAGAGAGAAAAAGAGAGAGAGAATGAGCATTCATAATCAGAGCTTTTCTTCATTTGGAAAATGCACATGTAATGATTAGCATTTGGCAAAAATGGCAGCGGTGACATCCAGACTTCAGCAGCTGGCTTCTCAAAAACAGTGTGATGCGTTGTATGTGTGAGCGTCTTGGTCTGAGTGTATGTACACACATATGTTGCATTGCATGAGTGTAAGTGAAGGTGAGAAAACCAGGGCTTGATGGTATGGCAAGTAGGAGTTGAGTCTGGTCGGACGCCCCAGTGCAGCTGTTTACTGGAGCCCTGAACTCTGATCAGTCAGTCAGGCAATGAAGCAGAACATGCTAAGGTGTCCAATGCCTTACAGCTTCTTTGGAATGATATCCTTTAAAGGCACCTCTAAAAAAGAAAAGAAAGAAAAAAGAAAAGGAAAAAAAAAAACGGTATCGGGAGTTACAGTATCGCTTGCGTTTTTGTGGCATGTGTGAGTGCTGAGAAGGTGTTTCTATATCTTGTGGAAAATGTGTGACCATTGAAATGCAGGTGTTGTTCCCTGTATGATATGAACACACGCAACACACACACGCACGCACGCAGGCACGCACGCACACACGCACACATGCAAACGCACACACGCACAGACACACACACACATACAAATTCAGAGCAAATGAAAATGAAATGCAGCTCTTGGTACACACACACACACACACGATGATGAGATCTGTGTGAGAGAGCGTGAGAAAGAGATTTATGATGTGAAAAAAGACAAGTGCAGTGTTGAAACGTCCAGCCGTGTACAACCCTTGCCACCTCCACCACAAAGATGCTTTTTCTGTCAGCCTGACATGTCACGTTCGTTTTTTACGAGTATAAGAACATGTCACATATTGAATATCGAATTCGGGGGGTTTAACATGAATGCAATGTGTGAATAGAGCTTTGTGTTCAGTAGAATGCAGAAAAAACACAGAGCCCGTGTTAGGAAAGTGCTTTGTGATTAAGTAATGAACACATATTGCCACTTATGCCTACTTGTCCCACAACAACGTTACTTTATGATTGCTATATTTTAAAATTTCATTAAAGAAACAAACTGATTTGTGAACATTGAAGTATATGCCTGTGTTGTTGCTGTGTGTTTGTGTGTGTGTGTGTGTGTGTGCGCGTGGCAGTGACAGAGAGAAAGAGAGAGAGAGAGAGAGAGAGAGAGAGAGAGAGAGAGAGAGAGAGAGAGAGACGGAAGAAGTAGAAAAATGTGTGTATGTCATTTTGGAGGAGATTAGTGTGTCCATTAGTAAAACTAACTGGCCTGTGTTTGGTTGAGAAGTAAACACACTGAGAGTGATAGTCGGAGGCTCTCTACCCTCTGCGCAGTGATAACGCTGCAGCACGGGAAACTGCACTCACGTTCTTACTGTGTTTATATAAGAGCCATGGCATCATAAGCTGAAGACACTGCACAGACAGAGACTGCACAGACATTGACTGCACAGACAGATACTGCACAGACATCGACTGCACAGCCAGACACCTCAAAGACAGACACTGTGCAGATAGATACCCTGCAGACAGACACTGTGCAGATAGAGACTGTGCACACAGACACTGTGCACATAGAGACTGCGCAGACAGATACTGGATAGACAGGGACTGCACAGACAGAGACACACACGCGCTGCTGTGATTACTGACAGAGAGAGAGAGAGAGAGAGAGAGAGAGAGAGAGAGAGGGAGAGAGAGAGAGAGAGAGAGAGAGAGAGAAACGATCACAGGCAGATCCTCATCAGGGATGCCATGTGCTTCAACTCTGCTTTGACAGCTGGAGACGCAGAAGCACACACACAAGCATGTACACACACACACACACACACACACACACACACACACACATACAGGCAACACAACTCGTGCCCTGTTGTGCCCCACAGGAGCCTCCTCATCTCCCCTGCTAGCTCTTTCTCTCTCTCTCTCTGTCTCTCTCTCTGTCTCTCTGTCTCTCTTTCTCTCTCTGTCTGTGTGTGTGTGTCTCTCTCTCTTAAGGCCCTGAGATGCCGCTTTGTTTCCACGATCACATGTTTCTCTGTTGATCTGTAAAAGTTGGGGGAAAATCACATACATACAAAACAGAGAAACTTTAGATACAAAACACAGTGTAGAAAATGAGAACAAACGAGATAGAGAGAGAGACTGAGAGAAGGGGGGAGAGAGAGAGAAGGAGAGAGAGAGAGAGAGACAAGAGAGAGAGAGAGAGAGAGAGAGAGAGAGAGAAAGGGAGAGAGGGAGGGAGGGGGGGTGGAGAGTGAGGTTTGATTCTTGGTTCAGTGAGAGTGAGGAGAAACTGATTAGCTTCCTGTCTTTGTGTGAACATTCTGTACTTGTTCTTAGGGTATACATCTATGAGGTCAACTCTATTCACTTCAAACCTCAACTTTCCACTGGCATGGGACCACACACACTCATGTACCTCAGATATCAATTAGATGATATTTGACGCAATCTAGCACAGCAGTTGTTATATCAAATAAAATGTATAGATATACTAAAGAATTCTAGAATGGTCGAAACTACTGAGTGAAGGTCATTTCCAATTAATGACCATAATGAAGGAACTAACACGTCTTCTAGGTCTGAAAGCTAGAGGCAGTGGTGTGAAGATAACTGAGGCCTGTCTTAGTGGGCCAGAGGGAAGGAGTGTGTATAAATGTGTGTGTGTGTGTGTGTGTGAATGTATGACTGGATGTGTTTGTGTGTGGGTGTGTGAGTGTACGAGTAGGCGTATGTGTGTGTGTGTGTGTGTTTGTTTGTGTGTGTGTGTGTGTGTGTGTGTGTGTGTGCATCTCATCTGTCTGTTTTAGCTTATTGGCAGGGTCCCCACTGTCTGTGCTAAAAGTCACGTCGTGGAGAGAGAGAGGGAGAGAGAGGGAGCGAGAGAGAGAGAGGGAGAAGTGGTGATGAGAAATAGGGGAGGAAAGAGGAGGGGGTGCAAAGGGGGCACACAGTGCAGGACACAGGAAGTGGAGAAAAGATGAAGAGAGGAGAGACAATAAGATTCACAAGGGTGCTGTGCCGGAGGGGAAAAGAGGAGGAAAAGCAAGCAGAGAAGAGTGAGATAGAGAGAGAGACAGAGAGAGAGACAGAGACACAGACGGAGAGAGAGACAGAGTGAGACAGAGACAGAGAGAGGGACAGAGACAGAGACAGAGACAGAGAGAGAGAGAGAGAGAGAGACAGACAGACAGACGGAGAGAGAGAGAGAGAGAGAGAGAGAGAGAGAGAGAGACAGACAGACAGACAGACAGAGAGAGAGAGAGGGAGGGAGGGAGGGAGGAGAGGGGAGTAGTGAAGCAGGAGGGTGGAGGAGAAGAAACGTGGGAAGAGAAAGAGTGGTTTTGGAGAGGGAGCAGAGGGTGTGTGTGTGTATGTGTATGTGTGTGTGTGTGCATCTGGCACTAGGAGTCAGAGAGATAGCGTGGGTCAGGCTGGCCGGACGTGTGTGTTTGTATTTGACTGAAGAGGGATGTGAGACACTGAGACCCCCTCACTGGCTCAGCTTTGAGTCTGGAATACAGCCATCACACTGAGATGGACATGGACACACACGTCGCACAGCACTCACACACATAATGTATGCTCTCACACACACACACACACACACACACACACACACACACACAGACACAGATACACACAGACACACACACTCACACAGATACACACATTCACACACACACACACACACACACACACACACACACACACACAGATACACACACACACACACACACACTAGCACTCACACACACACACACACTCACATACTCACACACACAGACAGACACACACACACACACACACACACATACACACACACACACACACACACACACACACATACACACACACACACACCCAAACACAAACCACAGAAGTGTACAAACATATTGCATTTTGAAGAAGCTACAAATTATACTTAGCATCGTTCGGTGCAAGCAGACAAACAAATCATTTGCAATGCCATGAATTTCACAAGTTTCACAACTGAAGCAAGAGTAGACGGGTCGAGATGCAAGAGGACTAGCCAGTATCCCAGTCTGGTGTAAGAGGACTAGCCAGTATCCCAGTCTGGTGTAAGAGGACTAGCCAGTTTCCCAGTTTGGTGTTCCAAACAGGGGCTTGGTTGATAACAGCTGTCTGTTTTTTGTTTAATTTTTTTTTTCCTCCAGGGAGATGCAGGAAAGTGACTTTTCTCAAGGTTACAGCAGCATCCCAAAAACAGGATGAGTCCTACTCAAGTGTAGCCAGCTAATCTGTGAGCAACTTAACGCTGATGCCCTGTGTGTGGTACCAGGAAACCTGAAGGAAGCTGTGTCCTGAAGAGTGACTTCTGAGGCACTGGGGCACGCTGATCCCGGACGAGACCAGAACAATATATCACTCCCTCTTACGTTTTTAGACAGGGACGTAGATGCAGACAGAGCTCAGTATCCTCTTTATCAAGATCACATTTCCACTGTAAGTGAAGATGAATATACTTAAGTGCTTTTCTGGTCTGTGTGCGTGTGTGCGTGTGTCTGTGTGTGTGCGCGCACATGTGTGCCTGTGTGTGTGTCTGTGTCTGTATCTGTCCGTGCCCCCCCCAACCCCTCCTCAACTGTACCACTTCCCTCCGGGTAACATCACTGTCACCCCAGCGGCCCCCGCCCTCTGAGAACTCCTCTACTAGACACTTCCTGTACCCCCAAAAAACTTCCAGAGGAGAGCATAGAGATCCCCCAAAGTCAAAGAGAGACACACCGCACCCCCCACCCCACGTCTTACTTACGGGACTCCAGAGGAACCAGCCGCTCAGCTGCAGCAGGGGCAGGGTGGAGCGCACCCTTCTGGCAGGAGTGCAGGAGAGGGGGAGTGAGGTGAGGTCTGGTCACCATTGTTTCCAGTCTGGAAGGCAGGAGCGCACGGGGCATGGCCCTGGACAGGGAGAGGCGAAAGCCGAAGCTATATTTAGAAAACAAATACCAAACATTCTGCAGCATACTCCATCTCACTATTGTTTATTCCTGTGATTATAGATACGCCGCGCTGAAAAGAAGAAAAAAATCTGTGTGTAATTAATGTGTCGTTAAACATCTGCGAGGTCAATGAAAAAAGGTGGTTAAGTTTTAAACGTGTCTTTGAGAGGAAATAGCTGGTTTGGTATGATGTAAAGATTGAGATGGAGATTGTGTAGTTGCAGCGGTGCAGTTTTTGGGAAGAGTGCCTGTCTGAGTGGGGCTGGCTGGCACTGAAGGGGTTAAGTCCGCCCGCGCTCAGGCCGGAATGTCTTGGCCATTTCCTGCGGGCTGCCCAGCCCTGACCCGTTGGCCCAAGCCCGGCCGCACACACACGTAGACAGCTGACCCACACTTCCTGTCAGACAGCGACACCCCCGCGGCTCCACACAAACACACACACACACACACATACTCACACACGTGCACACACACACGCACACACACGCACACACACACACACACACATAAACACAAACACACAACATCCCAAGCAGCGCCCCCGCTCTGTAAACCTTGCACTGTCGGGAGTTGGCTCAGCCAATCAGGAACAAGTATCAGGCACCCTGATCCCGCCGGTTCAAAATAGGACTAAAGTCACACGTCACGCTGAGCTAATCGCTCATATGGAACAGTAATTACAAGGGACAGTGCCTCAGCGCGGTGCTACACGTTGTTCTGTACTGTCGTCTGTTTGGATGCAGTCTCAGTGAATGCACTTGTTCCAGCAGGTCAGACCATCTGTGTTTGAGCCTGAACGGAAGGTGTCAGGAAGCAAAGGCAGCATCAACCATAACAATCAAGGTGAACCCGTCTATTCTACTCTGTGTGTGAGTGCGTGGGCGTGTGTGCATGGTGTATGTTTATGTGTATTGTGTGTGTTGTGTGTGTGTGTGTGTGTGTCTGGTTTGTCCATCAGGGTCTCCAGCGCCACATCCCGCCGTTTCCCCATAACAAGGCGTGCTGTACGTGTTGGAGGGGCTGTGTCTTTTGCATCTCGTGTGTTGTGTGTGTGGCCGGGGTTCTGCCGCACTTCCCCTTCATAACTGAGGCCTGATGTCAGCCCCCCGTGTGGGGCCGAGGGGGCCACAGAGGAAGCCCTGTCGGACCAGCCAGGGGGTGGGGGGATGAGGGGAGAGGGGAGGGTTGGGTTGGGTTGGTGGGGGGTATGAGTTTTAATCTGGGAGCATCGTCGCTCCTATATTGAATCCCACCACCTAATTACAGAGGGATTAGGGAGGGAGTCAATGAGCACTGGGTACATCTGAAGGCCAAAGGGTCAAGAGGTGCATTGCATTCTGGGTCGTCTGACGGGAAACATGAGTTTGGCAGATGTAACTCCCTCTATCTACTGCTGTTGTCCCAGTGAACACAGTTGCTTCAGTCAGCGCCTACTTACCGATCACTGTTCCCTCTCATTCCAATGGCGTGTTAACAGGCCTCGCATATTAACACTGGTGTAAAAACCAGCAAGGGGTAGCATGCTGCTAAGAGCACTTGGAGCGCACTTTCGCTTTCGGAGAACGGTTGACGTCACAGCTTAATGCCACAGTTTTGTTTTGATTTTTTAAAATTTTTTAAGCGCCCTCAAATGATTTGACGTGAAGGATTTAATGTCGCCATATATGTGAGTGAAAACGCCCCCAAAAAACGAGAATGAGATACCATGAGAGCACTTTACACATTGTCAAAAAAAAAAAAAAGAAAAAAAAAACCCTCTCTCAGGGCAGAGTTCTATCCCACAAACACCTCTTTTACCAAATTTATTTGGGCTGCAGTTATTTTCCTCCATTTGGTTACAACGCGACACAGTCCAACAGTTAATGCTTCCTACTCTGCCACCAGTTTTATTGGCGTAAGTGTGGAGTGGAAAATGCCAGTGGGAAGGCTCTTCTTAATCTGGTGTGTGGACGCAGATCACTGCCCACGGTTATCAGGTTTAAGACTGACCCGCTAAGAAAGCAATGAACCAGGAGATATGGAGAATAAATCCACCTCCTTGTTTCAGATGACACAATGCCCTGACCTCCCTGTATGTCTGTGTGTATGTGCATGCGTGTGTGTGTGTGTGTGTGTGTCTGAGTATACATGTGTATGTGTAATTAGAACCAAATGCCGGAGTGTGTGAGCATGTTTTTGCTCGCTCCTCCATCTCTAATCAGAGAGCCCCCTTGAGTACAATGTGTGCGTATGTGTGTGTGTGTGTGTGTGTGTGTGTGTGAGAGAGAGAGAGAGAGAGAGAGAGAGAGCACAGCACACTCACAGTTCAGAGACTGCTCATAAATCAGACCTGCCCTTGGAGGACCTGCTGGGGCAGGCAGAGACGCATAGCACAGTAGTGATACAGGGACTGGCTGCACCGCCATCTGACTCGGCCGTGGAACGCAGCTCAGCGCAGCGTTTAACGGCAGTCTTTGTCAGAGGACGTGGACTGGACTGGAGTGAGTAACAGGAAAGGTAAAGTGTTTGAGTGAAGGGGGGGGGGCGTGAAGGAGTGAATCAGGAGGCTAATAAGAGTTGACTGGACGGGGACTAGGTCAAGTAACTGCAACTGGAAAAAAAAAAAAAGAGTCTAGGTGTACTGACAGATGTTTCTTCTCCTTCACGACTTTGCGCCCCGGCCACATTTTTGACATCTCCTCCTGCTTTCTTGGATGTGATTCTTCCCTCTCCATCTCTTTCTCTCCCTCTCTCTCTCTCTTTCTCTCTCTCTCTCTTATTCTGTTTCTCCATCACTCTCTCTCTCTCTCTCTCTCGCTCTCTCTCTCTGCGGAGCCTTTCTCC